>NC_056744.1:672935811-673050811 GCF_019279795.1 Protopterus annectens
CTGAATTATTCTGGCTCTAAATATTGTGGGATGTAAAACAGTTGCAGTTATTCAATATATTTTTCAAAGTAAATGTTCTTCTTAAAGTTACAAATTTTCTGTATGAAGCAAATATAAAATTTGAAATCCCAAATATTTCTGCAATGTAATTAAAACAGACAACTTGAAAAAATCTCAAAAATTTCTGCAATGTAATTAAAACAGACAACTTGAAAAAAGTGGTTTTCCATGTTACTTCAATGAACCAAATGATTTTATAAAACAATGACTCATCATAAGTTAACCATCCAGTAGAAGTCTTCTTCCAAAATATATACATCATCTGTTAAATTAGAAGTGTATCCTGTAGCTGCAGCCAATGTCTCAAAAGGGAACAATGAAGAAAGAGTAGAGACGTACAAAGGTGTTGTTGGACAGACAGCTTGCTCTGCAATGTGAGGGCTTAGCAATATTCATAAGTCTAAAATGTGTACTTAATCAGTACATGAAATAACTTTCTTCATAAAAATAAAGAGCTCCATAACCTCCAAATAAAGGTGAAATAGTTCAGAAATTATTTTACACACTTTCTTCTGTAACATACATCGCAGAGTGAGGTCAACAGGTAGTACTGCACATACAGAAAAATATTACACAACCAGCATCAGCAAAAGTACAGAGTTCATTAAATGAACTGAACAGTGATGCTTATCCCTCACTTTTCAGTAACCGCTGTTGTATCAGCAATATTTGAACTTTGCATGCACACTTCATAGGTTCATAGATTAGTACTAAGCTAGTTGCTCTTGCGAGCCATTTTAAGCCTAGACAATTATTCCCTGTGAGACTCAAACCCTGCACCTTGTGTTTGTAAGGCAAACACCTTAACCATTAGGCCACCCTCCCTCCCTGTTTTCATTTCTTGCCATACATGTCTTCATACAGATTCTATAAAATGGGCACTAATATACAAAAATAACACAATTTCTCAAGCAAAACAATTCAACAATAGCAGCAAACTACACCTGTTACAGTAAATGAAACAGAGCCAGTCAAAATAAGTCTTTTTTGCAGGTGATCAAGTCCTTCAGCACTCACTAGACATAAATACCATCTCTCCCTGTGCACAACACTAAGGAAGTGGAAACTTTCTAACATAGCACATTGGTCTCTTCAAAACACTAACACTTGCTTTACTCTATCAGGCTGCCTTGTAGATCATTTTAAGACAAGCCAGGTTCTGTCAGTATTGAGCATCAAACCCTGTATCTTGTGACTGTAAGGTAAATGTCTTAACCATTATGCCAAACCCTTCCTCCAAAGTTGTATTGTGCGGGATCAAGCAATTACTGAGCTGCTGTGCTCCTAGAAATGTGAACAAGATGCAAAACCTGACAGTACCGACAAAACAAAATCTCTCTTTTCAAAGAATCTATTAACAAGGAAGTGAAACTTTGTTCATGCTGATTGATACTTTAGTGGCTGTTTTTTCTTCATTTATGCTACTGTTTTTGATTGCTAGTTCTGTCTGTTTTAAAAATAGCTGACTGCATCTACCACTAACATTACATCAGTGACTGGCTGCAATGTAGTAGAAAGGGATGGCTCCTGTAGGCCCAAGCTGTTAGGGATCATAACTGGAATTGCACAAGAAGTGCTGATTAGTGCCTGCAAGCAAGCAATCCTCATAAACATTTAAGTAGCCATGATCAAAGACAGTGGTTTGCTGCAACTCTGTCTGGCTACACTTGTACTATTATTTCAGCTACTGAATATATGTCTGCTCACAATAAGGCTTCAGTGGAGGTAGTGGGAGTTAGTATCCCTCTGCTAATTTCAAGAGAAATAATTTTGGTAAAAAACAACTGGAAAAAATGGGGGAATTCTGACCAAGTACTTCCACTGACACATTCATATGGGAATGCAACATGTGAGATTAAATAGTCTGTACTGTAATCCGATTACTGTTAAACTACATACTCATTTACTTCAGTCATTGTGTACAGTGACATTCTATGATGGTCACCCCTTTAACTTCATTGTGCACCATAAGATGGAGATCCTATATTAAACCAGTTCTCAGCAATGCTTCTCTATGTATGGAAAAAACTGACCTCTCCAAATACTGCACAGCTGCAGTTTTTTTTTTTTTGCATTAAATCAAGAACATTTTGCAGTAAGGAAACATAAAAGTGAAAAGGTGAACAACAGTTTATAATGTCATGAAGAAAACTTAATTTTCAGCAAAACTGCTGGGTGTATTTATGCTACTACTTTGTGGAGTTGGTTTCTACTGCTACTTCTTCAAAGGGTTGCTTTGCTGCATACTTGAAGATAATTAAAAATGATAATTAAGTGACCACATCAAAAAAGTGATAATTGACCAGATTACTTCATTTGCCTGATATACAAACTCACACTGAAAGACAGCACTGTTTTAAGTTTAGACTTTAGCTTTTAGTCTTAGATTTATTTTAAAGGAACCCCTTATGATGGGGTATATATATGCATGTGTGTGTATGTATGTATGTATGTATATGTATATGTATATGTATATATATATATATATATATATATATATATATATATATATATATATATATATATATACACACACACACACACACACACACACACATACACAAGTGATATTTGTAGTTGTCTGCTCATTGTTGGATCTTTTAGGTCTGTTGGCCAATGTTTATTTTTCGCTTTTGTTACTACAAAACCTGTTAGATTAATTATTTTTGGTGATTCTGATAGGCTGCTGTCTTCGGCAGGACATGATGCCGATTCTATTTAAGATGTGTTTAAATTAACATTTATTTTATCTTGAAAAAGTCTCTGAATAAGTAGAGATGAAAGTGCTTGATGTACTGTTTTTTCAACATTTTACAGTAGTTGTAAATTAAAAGATTGGTTTTTGATCCTCGACTGGGATTCGGTTTTTAGCTCCTGAAACCTGAAGTTTTACTTTTGAACAACCTGAAAGATACAGACTTATTTTATTTTTATTCACATCATTGTTTTTGCAGCTTACTCTGCATTTTGATAAAAGGCTGTAAAAAAATCAGCATTACAAGATTAATAACATAGTATGAAAAATGTGTAGCAATAAGACTTGTCAATTCCATGCATTTATTTGTTATAAAGAATACCGACTTATTTTATATCCAGTCCATCTTGTTTTATGCATTACACAATTCAACACCGATTTAAAGAAAAGTAGCTTACAATATAGCTCCACAATAAACATGAAAAGGGAAAAAAACTGAGCTAAAATATGTACTGTGTATGTATGAATCTTATGTTTTATCTGAATTCTCTCTTTGACTGTTGACAATTATGACTGCAAATGCTGAAATGCAAAATGTGAAATGGTAGCAAGACAAAATTACCTGAAATAGTTTGTTTTGGAATTTCTTCTGTACCTGAAACATTTTCATAACTTATGAATATGTAGAGATCTGCAGTAGTGGTTGGTGACTTCAAAGCAAGGGGGGCTACAGGAAAGAACTGAATAGGTGGTGCTAACTTCAGTGGGGAGGGCTATTTAACAGCATGGTCAACTTTCAGCATTGTTACAATTTTGCATAAATAACTCTTCACATCTTACTTTCCATGCTAAGCAGCATTCTTCTTCATAACATGTCAGAACTGCTTTGAGAATGAGAGTGTTAATTTTGTTTGTATGAGGTTGTTATAACCACTTTATTAATGATATATGCGCCAGATATCTGACTGAGACAATTAAAAAATAGCATCCAGATTTTAAGTATTTCAATTTTTTCATAGAAAAAAAAATGTCTTGCCATCATACACAGAATTTTTTCAGTGCAAAGCACTTATAGTCACTTTACTGACTGTGTAGATCTCAGATGTCTGACTGCGATCAAATACAAATAATAATGGTCACAGTAATATACTTTGGCATGTTTCATTTAAATATACACTAACCCTGCCAGGACAGATCAATGATTTTAAACTTGACCAAATAGCAGCAGAGGCCTCTCACTTCCACACACAGCATCTGACCCATCAATTACAGCCACTTTCTTAACTTTGTACACCTCAGTCAGGTTGAGAGCAAAACAAATGAATAATGGATACACTAATATATTTCATCTAATTACTGCCACATGCAAAGTGCAACCCACTACAACACCACATGCATGCATGCACACATATTCACAGCAAAGAGACACAAATGCTCATCAATTACAGGTACTTTACTGACTGTGTACATCTCAGATGTCAGATGTGATCCAGTAAAGATAATGGCAATGTATTTCAGTTAACTGTTGTCACACACATACAGTGCAATTCCCCTCACACAAGCACACACAAACACAGACATGGCCATTAATAACTGTCACTTTATTGACCTTGTATACCTCAGATGTCCAACTGCGATAAAATGAATAAATACATAAATAATGTAGTACAGTTGCTGCTATGCCAATTTTGAACACCAGGGGTATTAGAGTGGAAGGTAGGAAAGCCCTGACTAAGCCTGTGTTGTACAATACAACATGTCTTTCTGACAACAGATACAAGCTTTTCTGGAACATGGGCTAAATTCCTGGATATGCTTGTAAGGGCCTCAGGGCCAATTGCCTACTAACTTCCTATGATCCTATGGTAGGAAACAGAAGTCATGGGTAGGTAAAACCTACTGTATATAATAACTGAACTCAGTATCCGTGACAGATGTGCTTACCTCTAACCTAGAGGAATTTCTGAGGAGGGGTCTCCAGTGACTGAGTGGAAGGCAAAATCTTTGAAAGAATGAAATGACTATCCTGCAAAGAGAAGTTCGGCAAAGTTTGTTGTACCTGTGAAGTTTGCCCTGCTTGTGGCGTGCTGCTGTGAATCTTCCCTGACTGTAGAACTAATACTAACTGTACTATGAGAATGTTAAACAGAAGCACCTGTGAGCCTTGAATATTTTGGGACAGCTTTGAGAGACTCTATCTGCACTAAGATATGCAGGAAGTGGGCCATGCCGAACTAATTTCCACAAATCTATAAATACTGTTTAAGGAATACATTTCATTAAAGTTTTCTTTTTCTTCTTTGCTGCCAAGAGCAGCAGATTTTCTTCACAGCCATTGTAAATAAACTCATGCTGTACTTTAAAAAGCTGAGAATAACGACTTTTTTTTTTTTTAGCTACTACTGATCTGAAATACTACAATAAATACATAATGGCTGCATTAATGTACATTTGTGTATCACGGTCATACACAGACAGTGTAACCCACAGCAGTACATCAGGGCATACAAGCTCTACAATTGCAGCCATCTTACTGACTGTTAATCCTCAACTATCTGGCACTGATCAAATGAATGTCAACATGCATACATAAATAGCAAATAAATGTTTTTAAGTTGTTGCTGTCAAATAAATCCCATACACTTTACAACCAAATTACTGACTATGTACACCTCTGCCCCTCTGATCCCCAGAAATGGCAAGAAGACATATAACAAGTCATAACACCTTATTCTCTATGTGAAAGCATGCAAAAAAGGCTAGGCAGTTAAGAACTCAGCCCAGATGAGTAGGCCATCTTTTCAATACAGAATTTGGAACCTGAATCATGTTCAAGTCCCAAAAAACAGAAAAGTGAATGATTTTAAGTAACAAAAAAAAATATTAAGATGCATTATTTTGGAGGGGCTGTGGCTCAGCAGCCTAATACCATGACCTGCCTGTGGAGAGCAGACAGTGTAGCAGTATTTGCTTGTAGGAATTAACATTGCTGACAGACATTTCCCATATATCAATTTGCCAATATGCTTACTGTCAAGTTAACATTATAACAATGACAGTTCTAAACTGCCATGTCTATCCAGACTTTCACATCAGCTTGTATAATTAATGAAGTATTTCACATAACAAATCTTAACTTCAAGTAATGTTGCAGACATAGAAAAAATATTAAACAAATCAAACCAAAGATTAAGAGCTCTGTCACATTATACATTTCGTCAGTATATTTACATGCGCCTTAATGGATGCAAACAAAAAAAAATGACCGACTTCAACAACTGGCTTGGCTTCTGGTGTCAATCCAGAGGGATCAATCCTGGAATGATATGGTTGACAGACCACACTGCTTTGACAGAGATGGTCTTCACCTGTCACCTCTAGGCTTTAGGTTGCTGGAATAGGTACTTGCAACCCCCATAGTGCCTGTTTTAGGCAATGCCATAAGAACAAAATTCCCAACATAAAAATAACCTCTAGAAACAAACTCAGGGTTATGCTGCTTAATGCTAGGAGTCTAAATCAGAAACTGCACTCACTGGAAGCATTTCTTACCTAGGAAGATGCTGATGTCTGCACAGTCACAGTGACAATGGTTCAAGACCTCAGAGAATACCCCCAGCTATACAGGGCTCTAATACCTTCCACATGATCAGACCACAAAACAAATGTGTAAAAACCAAGGGAGGAGGAGTATCTATCTTCATTAGTGACAAATACATCTCAAGACTAATTAAACAATACAACTCCCTAGAGTTACTTCAAGTCCAACTAACTGTAGGAAAGATCCCCCTGCTCCATGTCACTGTTAGCTATGGGTCCCCCACCATGAACCACAAAAAACACACAGCCTAACTGGACCTACTCGAGTCACTCATGGTGCAGCCAAATACCCTGGTCATAGGTGACTTTCCTAGCCTTCCATTGATTGGGTAACATATATGTGCCCAAACTCACTCACCCAAAAGTTCCTGGACTTTGTTAACACAAATGCTCTGGAGCAGAAAGTCACCGGCCCCACAAGGGGCTCTAAAATCCTTGATATAGTGCTCACCAACATGGCAGGGGGGTCGCTGCAGCACCCCATGTGTGGGGCCCTCCCTGGTAAAGTCAGACCTTAAATCATTCTTGTTCAAAGTAACGATCGTACCTGAACTGATCCAAAGCAAACTATAGCCTACTGAGCAATGGCATCAATAGTTTCACCACCCCGCCAACACTGACAGCAAGGACCCCTATACTGAGGTGCACACAAATGTCCTGTATAAAAATCTACATAAATATATATACTCAGCCATTCAGCCATACTGGAACAGATCATATCAAGATCCTCACAAAAAAATAAGCCACCCTGGTGGACATCCAGTATAAGCAGGTTATATAATAAGAGAAAGAAACTGCTGTCAAAAAAACAGAGGGAATGATCCTAGCAGAGGAAGAACTCCCTCCAAAGCATAAACAAGCAGATTAGACATCTTGTAAAGTCCTCTAAAGCCAATTATGAAACTAAAAAAAAGAAAATGTCGGCACTCTGTGTGGCAGTGGCCACTTCTGTTCAGCAAGAAAATGTGCAGAATCGGTCTTATTTTATGTCTAATTTAAGAGGAAAAACAATATCAAGAGCAAATACTAACAGTAAGTTCATTTATAGTGGAGAGAATCTTGTAGAAATCCCATACCTAAGCTCATCGTGCAGCAGGTTTGATGAGCTGCTGTCTGTGGGGCCTGTGATGCCTACAACACTCCTGGAGCTGCGGGAGCTGGGACTCATACTTGCACACGATTCAGAATGCCTGAAACTAATGAAGCCAATGTCTATGGGATGTGGCAAGAGGAAGAGACGTGAGAGAACATGCAAAAAAGGGGATTCAGGGCTGAAATTACTGTAAGGTTAAAAGATAATCCCTTCAGGCCCGCATTCCCATCCATACTGCTGGCAAGTGTTCGATCCCCAGAAAGCAAAATGGACTACATAAGGTTAGAAATGTCTACTCATTCGAACCCCAGAAAGCAAAATGGACTACATAAGGTTAGAAATGTCTACTCAGAGCAAGGTGAGGAACTGTTGTGTACTTATTTTTACTGAAACCTGACTGAATTCTGACATTAATGACAGTGCAGTTCACCTGGAGGGGATATCAGTTTTAGGGAAGACAGAATACAATCTCTCAATGGGAAGTCCAGAAGGGGATGTGTCTGATGTGTCTGCATATATATATATATATATATATATATATATATATATAACATCACAGCCATCTACATTCCTCCCAATTCCAATATGAATGAGGCACTGAACACATTATCTCAGGCTATAAATGAGCTACAACACCGAAACCTTGAATGTGGCAGGTGACTTCAACCAAGTCAACCTGAAAACAATTCTGCATCACTTCTTCCAGCATGTAGATTTTTAAACCAGGGGAGAGATCATATTGGATAAGGTCTACCGCAATGTTAAGTTAGCATACAAGATAATGCCTCACCCACACCTAGGCAATTCTGACATCAGTCAATCATGTTACTACCAGCATATAAACCAATGCTAACCAGGGGGGACCAACAGTGAAACAAGTAAGAATATGGCCAGAGGGTGCAGTCTCGACACTCCCAACACTGTTTTGAGAGTACAGACTGCAGCATATTTAAAGAGGCAGCTACTGTGAATCAATGCATCAACCTAATGTATCAACCTAGAGGAGTACACTGAGGCAGTGATGGGCTACATCTCAAAATGTGTGGATGATGTAACAGCCACCAAAAACATCATCATATGTACCAGCCTGAAACCCTGGTTGACTAGCAAGGTTCATCAGCTCTTGAAAGTACGGAATGCAGCCTTTAAGTCTGGAGATAGGGATGCCCTCAGAACAGCCAGAGCAGTGAGAAAAGCAAAATGTAGTTACGGATGGAAGATCAAGAGTAACTTCCCTTGCCAAAAAGACATCGGGCACCTATGCCAAGGTATCCAGCAAATAATAGACTACATGCCCTTATCTTCACAGTGTGAGGACAATAAAGAATTCCTTAACATGTTTAATGTGTATTTCAACAGATTTGAAGAGGGGAACAAAACAACAGCGGCAAAAATACTAACCAGTCAAAACGAAGAGGTGCTCATCCTCAATCCAGCTGATGTCCACAGGACATTGCACAGGGTTAACCTGAGAAAAGCAGGTGGGCCTGACAACATCCTTGGGTGAGTACTCAGAGACTGTGAAATTCAACTTTAAGATATCCTCACAGATATCTTTAATATCTCTCGGAGTCCGGAAATATTTCCCAAATGCTTCAAAAGCATGACAATAATATCACTACTGAAGAATTCACCACCATCATGCCTCAACAACTACCACACTTGTAGCCCTAACCTCCACTGTCATGAAAAGCTTTGAGAGGCTAGTCAAAGAAGCAATAAAATCTAAGCTACCTGCTGATCTTGACCCGCTGCAGTTTGCTTACTGAGCAAACCGCTCTACTGTGGATGGCACAGCACTGGCACTTCATTTATCTGTGGGCCATGTAGAAAGTAAAAACAGTTACGTGAGGTTACTAATCATGGATTTCAGCTCTGCTTTTAACACAGTCATCTCTCTACAGCTGGCTAGAAAGCTGCTTCAATTAGGCATCAACACACCACTTTGTAATTGGATTCTAGACTTTCTCACGGACAGACCTCAGAAAAAGTGTGTACGAAATAACTCTTCAGATACCATCACTCTGAAAACTGGAGTTCCGCAAGGCTGTGTACCAAGTCCCTTGCTGTTCTTCCTGTTTACACACATGTGCACAGTGAGGTAGAGCACTCACCACATCATCAGGTTTGCTGATGATACAACAGTGGCAGGTCTCATCATAAACGATGATGAGGCAGCGTATAGGGCTAAGGTAGAATAACCGATTACCTGGTATGACAGTAGCAACCTAGCACTAAACGTGAGCAAAACAATGGAAATAATTGTGGACTACAGGAAAAACGCAAGGAACATTTTCCTCTAACCATCAATGGAGAAACAGTAGCAAATGAGTATCACAAAGTTTCTGGGGATGAATATTGATAAGGCAAACATACCATCAACAGTTCTCACAACCTTCTATAGGGCTACAATAGAAAGCATCCTAGCAAACAACCTTACAGTGTGGTACAGAAGCTGCTCCATCTCGGAGTGCAAGGCTCTCCAGAGAGTAGCGAAAGAAGCCAAGAGAATCATCAAGACCACCCTACCAGCCATCCATGACCGGCACAGTCCAGATGTCTAGGCAGGGCCAAAGGAATAATTAAGGACTGTACCCACCCTGCTCACAGACTGTTCACGTGCCTAAAATCTGGCAAGTGTGTCCATAGCACAAGATGTAGAACTACTAGATTCAAACACAGCTTTTTCCCACAGGCCATCAGACTGTTGAACTCTGGCAACAATAATGCTCCATGCCGGACATCTGGGCCATCAGTTCAATGTGGAAGATTATCTCAAATTGTGCAATAACTTGACTGCCTGTCTCAATCCAGTATTGGTGCAATACTCAGTAAGTTCAGCCAATTCTCTGGTCACCAAGGGTAGTAGTACGGCTAGAGAAAGGTCTTATTACAGTGCAATATCTATTACTCAGTCACAGTACAATACTCATGAATGTCTCATTCTGGGCAATACTCAGTGTAAGTCTTTAATGCAATATCTTACCACAATACTGTGCAATACACAAGCAAACAAAGATATCACTGTATAATAAATTTTAAAGTGAGTTTAATTTACGTGCAATATTAGCATTATCTATCTAGAACACTATGGTATATAGTAAGTAGTTATATATGTATTAAATGTCTTGTCATATTACATCTATGTGACATCTGCACATTTGAGTCTGGAGATACAGAATTTCATTCAGTTTTTGAACTTGTGTGATTCTGAATGATAATAAGGTTTACTTTGACTTTTGACTTGACTTTAACTAAATTGGCATCCCTAGCCAAGGAAAATCACAAAGCATTCTTTAGTTACATCCAAAATTTAAAAGGGAAGGTCTAGCTTTGTGCTAAATTAGTAGTGGATGGTACCACTCATACTGAACCTGAAGACATTACCAACATGCTGGCAGAGAGGTTTGGTGAAAACTTCACCCGCACAGTCCCCACCAATCATACCCCATAACATACCTGTTACCAGTCCTCTGCCTAGTATCTCCAGAGAGCAGGTCATAGCTGCAATCTCCAAGGCCAAAAACACAGCCTCTATGGGACCAGACAACATCCCAGGCTGTTGATTAAATGGTCTAGAACAGGAGTTAGTGGAACCACCGAACACGCTCTTCAATGTCAGTCTAAGCACTGGCTTTGTCCCAGCTGAGTGGAAACCAGCAAACATAATCCCCTTACACAAAGGGGATCTCAACTGACCCCAGGAACTATAGACTCGTAAGCCTAACCAGTCTCATCTGCAAGGCCATGGACAGAATCTTCATGGACCTTATCAACAAGGATATCAGTGACCTTTAAACTCTTGATCCAACTCAGCTTAGCTTCATTAAGGACAGATCTTGCCTGCTAACCCTGGTAGAGGTCCTTGAGAATGTCACCAAGGTCCTGGATGAAGGAAAAACAGTTCACACTGCCTATCTCGACCTAGCCAAGGCCTTTAACACAATCCCCCAGTCAAGCATCATTGAGAAATTCACCCATCTGAGGATTAACCCTTACGTCACTAGATGGGTTTTTAACTGGCTTACAAACAGAACACATACAGTCAAAACTGGAGATGTCACCTCCACTAGCAGACTTATTACCAGTGGCGTTTCACAAGGATCTGTGCTAGGCCCCCTACTGTTTGGTATCTTTTTATCAGAAGTCCAGGCAAAAACAGATGGCCTATGGCTAACCAAGTTTACTGATGACTGCAAATTGGGTGCAATCATCAAATCCCCAAAGATGTCAACATACGACAAAATGGGCTTTCACAGACAAATGATTTGAGTCAAAGCCATGGACTTGCATTAAACGGAAAAAAATGCATAATCATCTCCTTCGGCAAAGCAGAAACCCCTGTAAATTACAACGTTAATAATATCCCCCGTAAGCTCAAAGCCAGTGGTGAGGGATTTAGGAATGCAAGTCAGTAGCAGCCTTAACTTTGATCATCTGGTGTCCACAGCAGTAATTAATGCCTTCTATGTTGCACACCTCATAAGCAAGGGTTTAGCATTAAAAGCTAAGGAGGTTATAACTCCCCTGTACTCTGCTCTTGTCAGACCAATAATAGAGTACAATGCTCCTTTCTGTATGTACCTCACCAGACATCTGCAGCAAATGGACAGCCCTCAGAGGTTTCCACCAAGAAACTTTTGGGCATACAACACATGACCTACACAGACAGACTGAAGGCCCCATCACTTTACTCAGTATCATACAGACTGCTTAGAGGTGACTTGTGACTGGCCTACACAGCAGTCTCAGACCCTGCCATGATGAAGTTGCTGCACATCTGGAAATCCAATTGGACAAGATTTACTTGCTCTAGGCACCTTAACCTAGCCTGCGATATTAGCAGGACATGTTGGAGAGACATGCGTCTCCAAGAGGTTGCCACTCCTTTGGAACATACTCCCATTTCATGTAAAACAGAGCTCCTCAATTACCCTACTTAAGCATAACCTGGACAACTGGATGGGAAACTGCAAATTTACACCAGTGGTTTCACCTATGTACCTCTTAGACAGGGGCAGTCGGTGCTGACCTTCAATTCGCATCCAAACATAGACTATATATCTTGGTCCAGATAGAAGGAAGGATAGAACATGGCTAGGCTTGTAGAGGTCTCAGGGTCAAAAGCCTAGTAACCTCTTATGGCCCTATATTCCACACATTACTCAAAGCATGGCCTCAGAAAACAGCATAGCACATGAGCTGCTGCAGTCTGTTTCAATAACACAGTCTACAAAAGCAAGAAGGGTGCTAGAAGCCTATAATAATCAAGAAAAAAAAATCTTAAACCTGCCACTTACCCTCTTCTTTTAAATTTCAAATGTCATGGCCTAGACAGTTCAGTGGCAAAGTAGCTTGCCACTTCTACAAATAATGGAACAAACAAGTACTGGTACAAGATACAGTCTTCAAACACTTTGAAATTCATAAGCATGTTTCACAGTGATCTGTACCAAGTCTGCAGTGGTTTTCTGTCTTCTCAAATCCTGGTCTTAACACAGCATAAAAATAGTATTCTTTGTTATGTTGATGAGGATTTAGCCTAGAATACATATTCACAGACATTCCAAGGCCACTGAGTCTCATAATCATTCTTGCATAGCCAGGACCCTCCCTCCAGCAGCATTTCATTTATCCAGGTGAACCATTTTGGTCAATCTTGGAGTAAATTTGTGGATACTTATCCAGTCATCCAGTTTATGTTTAAAGAAATATTAGGAGTCACATTGCAGGAGAAGTTTATTCTAGAGGACTGGGCTTGGACCACTGGTTTATTCACCTGTCACTCCACCATGTTTTAGTTATCTACTGGTGAAGATTAAGGTCCCTGGCTCCGGCACTGGTTGAGATACTGGACTTGCAGAGAAACAAAAAGTCCGGGACAATCAGGTCTCTAACAACACAGTAAGCAAGGCAGAGATCTCCTAAAAAGTCTAGAAGACACTGAATAAGGGGATAGAGCTTCCAACCTCTCTTCTTAGCTCAGGGAATTGGGACCTATGATCTGTTTTGGTTAGGAACCTTTTGGGGTCTAATTGTTTGATATGTTTAGCAAGATGCATCCCAAAAACAGCAGTCTACTTGGTAACAGGCCTAACCAATGCTAGGTATAAGTGGGTGATTACCTCTCTAGATCTTGACAATATTCCTCTGGCAATTAGCTGGGTTAAATAATAGGCTTTCCTAACAACCATTGTTACTGATAGTCAAAAGAGAGGGTGCCATCAGTCCATGTACCTAGGTTCCTAACTACATGTCCGGTTTGTATGCGGAGTGTAGTCTACTTAGTATGATAAGGGAAGATATTGTCTATCAAAAGAGATTATACTACAGTGTTGCGAATTTAGCTTGATCCCACTTTTAGTTACACCCAGGGTATACTAGGGACAGTTCATTCTAGAGGGTTTAGGTGACAGTATGCTTAACAGCAACTTCCCAGTTTGCATTCATCTGTAAACTTAGTTAGCTAGTGAGTTTGTTTCTATGACTGGAGATCTGAGAAATAAATGCCAAAAAAGGGCATGTCCCAGCAATGCACCCTGAGAGAGACTGCTGGTCACTTTCATACTTTCCAATGAGGCACTTGCAACTTGCACAGCATGGGTTCTATCTTTCAGGCAGTTTGCTATCCATCTTATCACAGGGGCCAATTTTCAAAACATTTAGCTTTTGTATGATACAAGCATGGGGAATGCTGCCAAAGGCCATGGCCAGGTCAAGATATACTGCCTGGTCACTAACTACTGCTCTATAAACTTTTTGAAATAAAAATACCACATTAAATAGAATGGATCTACCTTTCACAAAACCAAATTGTTGTGGGTCAAGTCTAATAAGATTCTTGACATCGCAGTTTCTGAGGCCAGTAGTAACATGTTTCATGGCTTTGCAAATGAGGCTTGTAAGGCTGACTGGGTTGTAATTAACCAACTTAGTTGTAAGGCCATTAACCAACTTAGTTGTAAGGCCACCTTTGTGGTCACTTTCCAGCCCCAGCCTTACATTTCTAGACTTTCTTCATGGTTCAGCAACATGTGCATGAACTCAGGGGGAAAAAACAAAGTGATGCCCCCTGGCATGGCCACAAGATCCATAAATCCAGCAAAATGGACAGCCTTCTTACCCCTGGGTCCCTCCCCTATTCCAAAAGAGGGATCAGGTTTCAAGTACCATGGCAATGCCCTAGGATTCAAACTCTCTCTTTCCACTACTTATAATGACATAGTCCATACACAATTATTCACAATGCCTAGTGCCTGCTACAGAACTACACCAACTTGCACTATTGGAGCTTACCATATCTTAGGGAAGCAATAGCTATACTTGTATTGGAATACTGTTAAGCTGCAAGTATTTTTAAAATGTATGCTTCATGGTTCACTCTCTACTTAAGGAGCACAGCTACATCATCCTTTGCAAAGTCTATTCCTTAGATTCCACCACCCCACTTTCAAGTTTCTAAACCTTAACCTCAGCACTGCTGTGACATTCTCTCAAACTATGACCTACAGTTAAGTCACTCAATTCTACTACTGTAGATGACAATGCTGTGTTTATCCCATACTTCTCAGATTTCTTTAAAAATAAACTTTTCTGATAAACTGGTCCTAAATTGGAGTTCCATTCATATGCAAACTAAATACCTACCTATGGTACTCTATTCCCTACCATCTCTGAAGAGCTATCTGTTGTCCCTCTCAAGTTGCATGGCATCAGGGACATAACTTATACAAAAATCCTCCTGTATTAGAACCAGCCTGGTAGCACTTGGCCATTGCTTTTTTTTTGTTTTTCTGGTTTTCATTTACATATTAATTCTTCTCCCACTACCACGTTTGCATTGCTTTCCAGCTGTGAAAAAGTACAGTTTTGTACCTACCATAAATGTAGATGTTCGAAGATCCACATTGCTGCAGTCATAACCTGTGGGTAGTCAGCTGTCCTCGGTTGGCCCGAATACCAAAGTGTTAGGCTGGCGTCGGTCATGGTCGCTCAGATCTGACGTCAGTACGCCGTGGTACTAAAGCGCATGACCGATGCCATATCCTCAGTCTTTCTTGCCCCAGATGTCAGAAGGCCTTAAAAAGAAAGGTCACAGCCAAAAATAGAAAAATACCCAATCACCAAAATAGCAACAATAGATACACCACAAACCACACAGCCACCCCAAACTACAGAGGGGAAGGAGGGAGGGTAAATTAGACTGAAGCAATGTGGAGCCTCGAACATCTACATTTATGGTAGGTACAAAACTGTACTATGTTCTTCATCTCACATTGCTGCAGTCATAACCTGTGGATAGAATCCCAAAGCAAAGGTAAAGGGAGGTTGGTAAAATCAGATAGCATTAGGAGCTGCTAACATGCCCTGTAAAACTGCAGTGGCAAACCCAGCCCTAGATTTGGAATAAAGAGGAACATGGTAATGTTTAGAAAAAGTGTGCACTGAACTCCAGGTAGCTGCCTCCAAAATATCCTTAGTAGCTACCCCCCTTAAAAAAGCAGTAGAAGTGGCAGTAGCCCTAGTGGAATGAGGTCTGATTCCAGCCGGAACCTCCTTACCATGATGAGAATAACAGAAACCAATGCAATGCCCAATCCACTTAGAAATAGTTTGTTTTGAAACAGGTTTTCCTTGAGATCCAAGGCAAAAGAAATGAATAACTGTTGGGACTGCCTGAACCCTTTAGTTCTGCTCAAATCGTAACTGCCTGTGAATGTCCAAAGAATGCAAAATTTTCTCCCCCTTATTTTGGGGATCAGCATAAAATGTAGGCAGATGAATAGATTGGTTTAAGGCCACATTAGAAACAACTTTAGGCATAAAAGTAGGATTAGTACGTAGTGAGACCCTATCCTTATGAAATATCAGGAAGGGTTCAACTGCCATTAGAGCCTGTAATTCAGATACCCTTCTAGCAGACGTAATGGCCAACAAAAAAGCAGTCTTCCAAGACAAAAACTTCAACTCTGAAGTAGCTGCAGGTTCAAAAGGAGGTAAAGTGAGCTTTTCCAACACAAAATTGAGATCCCAGGAAGGAGTAGGAGCTCTACGTGGGGGTCTTATGTTCTTTGCCTCTCTAAGAAATTGCTTGAACAAAGGGTGAGAGAATAATGGTGGGTCACAGTCATAGTGAGCAGAAATGGCTGCAGCATGAACTTTTACAGAGGAGAAAGACAAACCCTTGTCTAATAATTCTGTAAGATACTGAAGTGAAACACTCAAATTAGGCACTGAAACATCAAAGCTCTTTGTTTTGCTCCAAAGAAAAAATCTCCTCCATTTATCTGCATAAACTTACCTTGTACTAGGCCGTCTGGCCTCCAAAATGACATTCAGAACTTGTTGAGGAAGCTGCGACCCAGGGGTCTAAAACAGAATACGCCAGGCTGTCAGATGCAGGGACTGAATCCTGACATTGTGGAAATGATTGCTTGCCTGGGACAAAAGGTGTGGAATTAATGGCAAAGGCCAAGGAGGCTCCCGTACTAAAGTCCTCAGCAGAGGGTACCAGTGCTGCGTGGCCAATCTGGAGCTATCAGAATCATGCAAGGCTTGTCCTGCCTGACCTTTAGAGCACCTTGGGAAGGAGAGGCAGAGGGAAAGGCATAAACGTGAAGGTTGTTCCAACTGAATGATAGAGCATCCACTTTCCAAGCTTTTGGGTGAAACAGCTTTGTGCAAAACTTTGGCAGTTGGTAATTCAGTGGAGAAGCGAACAGATCTATGTCTGGAGTTCCCCATGCCACCGTCAACTGTTGAAAGACATGAGGATCCAATTTCCACTCGTGGGGATCCACCATCTGTCTGCTCAAAACATCTGCTAAGGAGTTCTGTGCTCCTGGCAGAAACCTTGCCTGAAGGATGAGGTGCATACTGAGAGCAGTCTCCCACAAAATCATAGCTTGTCTGCAAAGAGGGTACGAATGGGTACCCCCCCCTGCTTGTTGATGTACCACATAGTCTGGCAGGCCACATGTCTTGAACCCATTTTCCATTGAAGTGTGCTCCCCAGGCCATGTCTGAGGCATCTGTCGTTAAGATCTGACTCGCCTCTGGTCGGGTCACAGAGAGTCCCTTGTTTAGGTGACATTCCTGAGCCCACCACAAAAATTCCCTTTGGATGCAAGGTATCATCTGAATGACAGTGTCCAAATCGTGTCAGTGTTGAGTCCATACGCTTTTGAGATACCACTGTAGCTTCCTCATATGCAGTTTGGCATTGGGAAGCACCAGAATACAAGATGCCATGAACCCCAAGGCTTGAAGGACTGTCCTTGCAGTCAGCCTGGACCGTAGAGACAATTGTTGGAAGTAAAGGGTAAGATTTCTTTGTTTGTCCGGGGTCAAAAATGCCATCTGAGAAGCTGTATTCAGTCTCACACCCAGAAAGCACATGTCCTGAGAGGGTACTAGACTGGACTTTGTTTCGTTCACAGAATACCCTAGGCACCTTAATACTGCCATAACATACTGTAGATGGTGAAGTAACTCGACTTTGTCTTGAGCCAGAATCAGGCAATCGTCCAAATAAGGATAGATTTGTATTCCCCTTAACCTGAAGAAGGCTATCACCGGTGCCAGGACCTTTGTGAACACCCTGGGCACAGTAGATAAGCCAAAGGGCAATGCAGAGAACTGATAATGTAAAGTCCCAGCCAGCAGGAACCTCCTGCAACTGGGCCTGATAGGAATGTGAAGATAAGCCTCTTTGAGATCCAGAGTTACCATCCAGTGATCTTTGCCTAATAGAGGCAGAAGTTGTTGCAAAGTTAACATCTTGAATTTTGGAATATCCAGGTATGTGTTGAGAATAGACAAATCCAGAATTGGCCTCCAAGTGTTTCCTTTCTTTGGTACAAGAAACAGGCGAGAATAAAATCCTAGGCCTACTTCTGACAGAGGGACCCCCTGGATAGCCCCCATTTTGAGAAGTAAAGAAATCTGTTTGTGAGCCTCCACCTTTTGCTGAGAAGGAACGTCTGGCATGCCTTTGAAAGGAGGCAAGGTGTGAAAATAAAACTTGTAGCCTCGATCTATAATGTCCAACACCCATTTGTCCTGAGTGACTAAAAGCCAATTTTTCATTACGCTTCTTAGCGGTAGCGGGCGTCGGAGGATCCGACGGCATATTGTAATTACACCGCTTACCGAAGACAAGCCTAGCACAATCTAACCTGCGTTTAATGGTGCGCTTATTAAATCTAGCACAAAAGCGACACCCGACTACGTCGTGCTCAGGCCCCAAGCAAGGAATACAAAGAGTGGTAATCCCTATGAGGTATCTGTTTCCCACAAGAAATACAATTATTCACTTTTTCTGAGATCCGGATTTAATTGAGGCAAGAAAAGACAAAAATATTCACCAGCAGTACTTAGCAACTTGGTCTTGGTCTGAAACTCAGAATCTGAAAATTTCAGGGCCTTGACGGCACTTGCAAAATGCTGCTTCTGCTTCAGACCATGCGGCAAGAAAGACTGAGGATATGGCGTCGGTCATGCGCTTTAGTACCACGGCGTACTGACGTCAGATCTGAGCGACCATGACCGACGCCAGCCTAACACTTTGGTGTTCGGGCCAACCGAGGACAGCGGACTACCCACAGGTTATGATTGCAGCAATGTGAGATGAAGAACATCTGCAGTGTACTCTTAACTGCATTTTTTTAAGTTAAGAAGTCTCTGCTTCTCTTTCATCCTTTTTGCATTACTGATTACTACTAGTGAATCTGTATGGTATTGCACTGACTTCTGCTTGTTATAGCTGCATTTCAAATGGACTAGGCTGATATGCATTTACTATTTAATGAAGTCATGTCTGAAAATGGACCCTAGCAGGCCACTTCACCATCCAACCATTGTCAATCCCTTTATCCCATTTTGCACATGGGGTTGGGGTGTCACTTCAACAGTGAATCATCATTCCAGCCAAGGTTTACACCGCCGGGTGACTAATCTGTTCAAAATATTCAAAAAAAAAATAGCAACAGTCAGTATTCAGACACAGTAAATGACGGGAGTCAGGAACTTTAAAGTAAATCTGTGGAATAAGTATTTCAAGAAAGGATATATACTTAATTACCATGTTTGAAACAGGAGGGGTTCACCTCTTAAGCCAGCTAGAAAAAGTGTTTCATTAATAAAAGTAACAGGCAATAGGGAAACATCAAACAGCACTATTTTTTTCTTTTTTAGCTCAAAAACATCCATCATTTAAGAGTCTCAGTCTAGCTGGAGGAGACTTGTTTTTCAATCCTACTATTTCACTGACTCACTCAGTAGTTTAAGAAAATTACAGTTTTGTACCTACCATAAATGTAGATGTTCGAGTGTACACCCTGCTGCAGTCATCACACTTGGGTTATCCTGTCATCAGGCGGTCCCGCAGTCGGCCGGAATTCCAAAGTCTTGGTCCGGCGTCAGTTGCTGTCGCTTCTTCCATGACGTCAGTGCGCCAGGGGTATATATAATGCATCCAACGCCATTTTCTTCAGTTTTTCTTGCCCCAGATGTCAGGTGCCTCCAAAAAGGTGGTCAGTAATTAGTACCAATTTAAGAAATTTTAGCACAAACACAAAATCCCTCCAGCTATAAGCAAATGCATCAGAAAGGTATTGTAGAGATTTAGCCAGTTAGATCAGAGGGGATGGAGGGAGGGTGACCTGGACTGCAGCAGGGTGTACACTCAAACATCTACATTTATGGTAGGTACAAAACTGTACTATGTTCATCGTGTTACCCTGCTGCAGTCATCACACTTGGGTAGAATCCCAAAGTTACGGATGGGTGGAGGAGTCATAGAGGGTTAGAGGAGGCTAGAAGGCCCTGCAGAACTGCAGTGGCAAAGCCAGCTCTAGTCTTAGAGTAAAGTGGTAAGTGATAGCGTTTGGTAAAGGTGTGTACTGAACTCCAAGATGCAGCTTCCAAAATCTCCTTGGTTGAGGAAGGCTGTAGATGTAGCTGTTGCCCTGGCAGAGTGGGGCCTAATGGTAGCAGGAACTGGTTTTCCATGATGGGTATAGCAAAAACGAATGCAATGCTCTATCCATTTGGAAATGGTTTGTTTTTATATAGCCTTCCCTTGTGAAGCTGTAACATAGGATACAAAGAGCTGGTCAGATTTTCTGAAAACCTTAGTTTTATCCAAGTAGTAACGAAGTTGCCTGTGAATGTCCAAGGAATGCAGGAGTCTTTCTCCTTTGTTCTGTGTATTTGGGAAGAAAGTGGGTAAGTGGATGGTTTGATTTAAAGCCACACTGGAAACCACCTTAGGCATGAAGGAAGGATTAGTTCGTAGAGAAACTCTGTCTTGATGGAAAATGAGGAAAGGTTCCACTGCCATTAGTACCTGCAGCTCTGAGACTCTTCTAGCTGAAGTTATTGCTAGCAGCAGGGCAGTCTTCCATGATAGAAACTGTAGATCTGAAGAGAAGGCTGGTTCAAAGGGAGGTAGCGCAAGTTTTTCCAAAACAAAATTGAGGTCCCATGTTGGTGTAGGTGCTCTCCTGGGGGGCCTAATGTTTTTTGCCCCGGAACTGCCTTAGAAGTGGATGTGAAAATAAGGGTGGATCCGTGTTGTAGTGGGCTGAAATAGCTGATGCATGGATTTTAATGGAAGAAAAAGAAAGTCCTTTGTGCAACATCTCAGTTAAATGCTGTAGAATCTGAGGCATGTGAGGATGAAGTGTGTTTTGGCCTTTAGCTTGATTCCAAGCGCAAAACCTTTTCCATTTGTCCGAGTAGGCCTTCCTGGTGCTGGGCCAATAACGTCCATAACTGCTTGGGAAAGAGGAGCTGGCTGGATGCTTAGGTGATTTGCCATGCAGCCAGATTTAAGGTTTTGAGCTGGCTGTGTAGAATCTGATTGTTTTGCTGTGTGAGCAAATGGGCAATTTGTGGTAAAATCCAAGGTGGGCCCTGGGCCATATTCCTTAATAGTGGGTACCAGTGCTGGCGTGGCCAGTCTGGGGCTATTAGTATCAGTCGTGGTCTCTCCTTTCTGACTTTCAGAAGCACCTTTGTGAGGAGAGACAATGGAGGGAAGGCATATACTGTCAGGTTTTTCCAAATGAATGAGAGTGCGTCCACTTTCCAAGCTTGATGGTGAAATATCCTTGTACAAAATTTTGTTAGCTGATAGTTTGGGGGGCTGGCAAACAGATCTACGTCTGGAAGGCCCCATTTTTGAGTTATCATTGCAAATACTTGTGGATCCAGTTTCTACTCTTGGGGATCCATGATGTTTCTGCTGAGGTCGCCTGCCAATGTGTTCTTTTTTCCTGGCAGGAATTGAGCTTGTAACTGAACTTGGTAAGCCAGTGCTGTGTTCCACAAGGTCATTGCTTGCCTGCATAGAGGGTAGGAGTGTGTACCCCCTTGTTTGTTTATGTACCACATTACTGTGGTGTTGTCCATCCTTATTATAAGTTGTCCTGGATGTAATAGGTTCTTGAAGGCTGTCAGAGCATTCTGTACAGCTAGCATCTCTTTTTGATTGATGTGCAGATTCCTTTGATCTGCAGTCCATATGCCTTGAACGCACTGTCCTGCCATGTGTGCCCCCACTAAGCGTAGTCCGATGCATCTGTTGTCATAGTTTGCCTGGCTGGGGGCAAGGTGAAAGGCTGACCCTTGTTGAGGTGACATGCCTGTGACCACCATAGAAACTCCTGTTGTAGGCAAGGAATGAGAGTTATCATTGTGTCCAAGCTGTGGCTGTGTTGAGACCATACGCTTTTTAGGTACCACTGTAATTTCCTCATATGCAGCTTTGCAAATGGTATTAGTAGTATGCAAGATGCCATGAAGCCCAAGGCCTGCAGAATTTTTCTTGCAGGGAGTTGGGTCTTTGTTGCCATTGTTTTGAAATATTGAGTCAGTTGTAGTTGTTTGTCTGGCATCAGATAACCTTCTGGGCCGTTGTATTCAAGCTGGCACCCAGGAATGTCATATTTTGTGAGGGTACTAGTTTTGATTTCTTTTTGTTTACTGTGTACCCCAGGCAACTTAGAAGATGTTTTACAAAAGCCAGATGTTGTAAGGGGATGTCCTTGCTTTCTGCTTGGATGAGGCAGTCGTCCAGGTATAGGTATATTTGAATTCCTCTTTGTCTGCAATATGCAATTACTGGTGCCAGGCATTTTGTGAAGACCCTGGGTGCAGTAGATAAGCCAAAGGGCAGTGCAGAGAATTGGTAATGGGTTGAACCTGCAATGAAACAGAGGTATCTTCTGCAACTTTGTCTGATAGGGACATGCAGGTATGCCTCCTTGAGGTCCAACGTTACTAGCCATGCTTTCTTGTCCAACATGGGAAGAAACTGCTGTAGTGTTAGCATCTTGAATTTGGGTACTTGTAAGAAGGTGTTTAGGATTGAAAGGTCCAGAATTGGTCTCCAGGCATTGTCCTTTCTGGGGACTAGAAAGAGTCTTGAGTAAAATCCTTGGCCTTGCTCTCATGTAGGTACCAGTTGAATGGCTCTCATGTCCATGAGAGCTGTAATTTGTTTTTGTGCCTCTGCCCATTGATTTTGTGGCAGGTTTGGCATTCCTCTTTTCATTGGCAAGGTGTGGAAATGGAATCTGTATCCTCGTGAAATTATGTCTAGGACCCATTTGTCCTTTGTGACAATGTGCCAGTTGTCTGAAAAAAGTGCGAGTTTTCCTCCCAAGGGAGCTGCCAAGAGAGTGTTGCTTGGCCAGATGAGGTGCAAGTCATTGAGTTTGCCTTCTGGTAGTTTGGGACCTGTCTTCTCCTCCCTTCTGTGTTGCAGTGTCCCATTGTCGAGGTTAGTACTGGGCTTGTGGTTGTCCTCTGCCTCTTGGACGTCTGTATTTACCCCTCTGTGGTCTGTCAGTAGCTGGAAAGGACCAATTTTTTGTTGGCCAATTTCTGCTGAAGCGAGGGGGCTGTACCTGTAGAAAATCTTTGAATGTCTGCATAGATTTTGCCTTATCCTCCATTTTCTTTAAGACTACTTCTGCTTTAACTCCAAATAGAACATCCTGCTGTAAGGGAGCATCTAGAAGCTTTGCTTTAACATGATCAGGCAGAGTTTGTTCCTTTAACCAAACATGCCTACGTATAACAGACCCAGTGACAGCTGCTCTGCAGGAAGCCTCCAAAGAATTAAACCCACATTGTAAAGTATGTTTGCCCACCTGTTCAGTTGCATGCAATAGATCCTGCATTTCTTTCAATTCAGACTGTTGAGGGAGTGTGCTCATTTTTTGTTTTAACTGAGCCATTAGAAATTGCTGATATTTTAGCATGTGAAATTGGCAATTTAGTGCTCTCATAGCTAGAGTGGCTGAGGTGTAAACCTTTTTCCCCCACCTGTCTAGTGCTCTGGAGTCCCTTTCAGAGGGTACAGGATTTTTTGCCATAGAAGCCTTAGCCCCTTTGGGACCCTGGAAGATCTCTGGATCAGCAACAGGGCTTTTATAAAGGAATTTGTGGGAATCAGGCACTCTATAGTATCTGTCTGGTTTGGCTGGAGCAGGAGGCAGAGAATCTGGGTTCAAACTAGATTCTACGTAAACATTATCCACAATGTCTAAAACTGGGGGGATGGCAAGTGGTCTGTGCTGGGGGAGTAAAAGAAACTCTCTGAGCCTTTTCTTTGAGTCAGAGTAGTCCTGACCTTCCCAGTGAAAATGTTCCCTCATAGTGTGTAAAGTTTCCCCAAAGGAGTAGTCTTCAGGAGGAGAAGCTGAGGGAATAGAATCCTCAGCATCAGAATCTTCATAAGGGGAGAAGGAGTAATCTTGGTCCTCAGAGGAGCCTGAGGAAATAGACACTTGATCAGAGGAGGCATAATCTTCCTCTTGTCTAGGCCTTTTGTTGGGTGGAGGTTAGGAACCCCTGATTAAAGGGATCAAATCTTCAGCCATTTTTAAGCATCTGTTTCTTAGGCATGGGGCCTTGAACTGGAGACTGAAGTGCAGTCTTTTTAGGTTTAATAGGAGTCTTAAGCTTAGGGTACATTTTTATGGTGAGCGTCATCGGTCTGAAGACGCCTTCAGAAACCGAAGGTGTTTCTGCAGCACCGACATCTCTTTCTGCAGTGTCATTGGTAGAGGCTAAACAAAATGGCTGCATCGGCCTAGCACTCTCCGCCAAAGGCTCCGAAGCGGTCTCAGGTTCCAAATCTGCGGTAGCCAGGGGCTGCGTCGGAGCCTCACTGAAGACCGGTGAACTGGACACCGGTCCAGCCGAGGCCTCGGAGTCTGGCTTGGGTCTAGGCTGCCTGTCCTTATCCTTGCGTTTTTTGTGCACGCCGGCAGTCGGTTGCTCCGACGGCATTGTGTAGTTAAATTCTCTACCGAAGTAGTGTCGTGTGAAATCAAAGCGTCTTTTTATAGTACGCTTATTAAACCTAGCACAAAAACGACAACCAGTGACGTCGTGGTCTGGGCGTAGGCAAGGTATGCAGTAAGAATGAAAATCCTTATGAGGTATTTGCTTCCCACAAGAAATACAATTGTTAACTTTTTCTGACATCGGTCTGAGGCAAGAAAAGTTTCCCCAACGGGGTACTTAGCTTTACTGAAGACTTCGGATCTGAAATTCGACTTCGAAAATCTCAGGAGTCAGCCGACCGACACTTGCGAACTGCTTCTGCTTCGGGCACCGCGTGGCAAGAAAGACTGAAGAAAATGGCGTCGGATGCATTATATATACCCCTGGTGCACTGACGTCAGAGAAGAAGCGACAGCAACCGACACCGGACCAAGACTTTGGAATTCCGGCCGACTGCGGGACCGCCTGACGACAGGATAACCCAAGTGTGATGACTGCAGCAGGGTAACACGATGAACATCAGCTGCGGCAGTATAACTTATTTTCTGTGATGGGTGTTTTGCACTGCATGGCATACAGGAGGACAGGTGGATGTTACTAGCTGCACATAAACATAGATGTACAGCAGTGCAATTCTCGGTTGTTCATATCACTTATTTTACTTTATTTTATTTTTGCAAAGATGTAATAGGCTTTACTTAAAAAGGAACAAAGAAGCATTGTTTAATTCTTGTATGCAGTGAAAACAAAAAAAAATTCTGCATGTACAATATTCTATTTAGGCATTAAACAGCTGTGTGGTTTTACAACAAACTTCAATAAAGAGCATATGTGGGTGGGGGTTGGAGGAATACAAACGCTTTTTCTCTATAAAGTATATAAAATAATAAAGTGGAGTTAATTAAGCAGTTACATTCCCTTCACTGTATGAAATGATAATGAAATGCCGACATTTATATAAAACAATAGACAATATTAATTCAGACTATACACTGGTCTTTTTCAGACAGGGTCAAAAAAACAGCAAAACAGCCTTGAAATGGTATATGGAACAGAGTTTATGTTCATGTTCCAATTAATGAAATACTTTAGTTGAAAGGCAATGAAAGATGATATGGTTCTAACAGTAGGAATGGATTAATGTATCTACCTGATGTAGTGAGTCAGATTAGTGGCTAACCAAGGTGGTTTAAGAGAAACAGGGAGAACGTGGTTGGTGAGAGAAGAGAGTAGAAGGGAAACAGGAGGAGGAAGAGAAGCAGAGAGGAAACTAGAATATGGCGAGATATGAGCATTAATACTAGTTAAAGGATAAATTAAATTTGGAGTTGTGATGGCTAAAGAACGATGAATAGAGGCGTTGTTTTGTGAGAAAGAACACAAATATGGATTGAAGCAGAGGAACAAAAACTTGAAAATATTAGAGGAGGCAGGATGTGGTAAAGAAAGTACACATACTAGAAGGGAGAAGAAGACTGGAGGTGTAAGATCATGGACAGAAACTAACAGGTTGAGTGTCAGGGTCATAATCTTACAAAGACAATCACCTCTCCACAGCTGTGAGCTTGGAAGCCCAAGCCCTTCTAAATGAACGAGATACATTAAGCAAGTAATAATGCCCAACAGGGTGTGTGCTAATGTGTAATTAACACCCACCCAGAGGTGTTATGAGGCCAAAAGCCGCAGGCAAAGGTAGTTTACACCCTTGGAAGGGAGTTAATTACACATTAACACACATCCTGGAGGGCATTATTGCACTTAGAAAATGGTCTGTTTTACTTTTTTTTTTTTTTTTTTTTTTTTTTTTTTAAGCACTACATAATTTTTTTTATATATTTTTGATATAAAATAGTTCCTCCTTCTAATCTTTCAAACCTGCTGTAGTATATGCTAATGGTGTTGGAGGAAACATTTTACATCCAAAATATTCGAGTCTACACTGAATCCTTTTGGATACAGAGTAAATGAAACTTCTTAGTTTGTTGTGTAGATATTTCACTATTTATTTATTTTTACTTGTTGCCCAGGTTAGTTAAACTAAGCCCATGACCTGCTTTTAGGGTAGTGATACAGTTAGTCATATTTATTTGGTATTTGTTTGTAAGTTGTCCCCTGTATTTATTGATATACCTATTGTACATGTGGTGACTTGCTTCTCTCTCTTATTCCCAGGTTTCAGAATTGGGACCATTTGAGAGTAAAGGTCCTTTAACTCAGGTGTGGTGGTTGCTGGTTTATGCCAAAAAGATATACCCTTTCTGAGCATGGACACTCAAAAGTTTAGAAGAGCCCTGTAATAAGGTAGAATAATGATTTTTTACAAAGTTATACCTACTACTAGTGGCTGACTTGAATATCAAATCAGCAACTGATTGTACGTGCATAGCTAGAACATCTCAACTTCTTTAGATAGATTTCTTTTTTTGCCTATTGAATCTTCTGTAAACACTTGAGTGCATAGATTTGTGTCATCTTGTCATTAGTATACTGTCAATAGCATGTTTTTTATGGGAGTTAGTACTTAAAAAGTGCAGCTTGCACACGCATTCCAGATAAACATGCTTGGCTGCATTATTACCTTAAATGCAACATCTGTTGACTCTGTTTTTGTTGGTGTGCTAATTTTTAGAACTTGCAAACATACTCAACTTTTGAGGTCATATTCAATAGGTGTGTTAGTAATATTAATGGATCACTAGCAAGAAATATGTGGTGGTGCTGTGGTAGCGTTGTCGCCTCACAGTAAGACGTTATCCTGTTCGATTCTCAGCTAGAGTCTCTTCTGTGTAGACATGCGTGAATGGGCGTACCTTCGTTGAAGGTTGTGCATCAGAGCTGGCAACTCGGCACGTAAAAATCTACTGCCAATCATTAGCGGACCAGAGTTCCGCTGTGGCGACCCCTAACCGGGAAAAGCCGAAAGACACAACAACTAGCAAAAAATATGATCAATATTTTTTACAAGGATTGAGGAACTCCTGTTTCTTAAATTATATTTAGGTGCCCTCCTGACAGGCTATTGTTGTAATGTTTTAAACTGTAACTTACATAAAGGGTTGACATTTATACTAAGAATACTTTTGTTGTTAGTCAACTTCTCAGCTGTTTCCTGTTAAATTTCAATCTATCTCATTGTTCACTCTCTCTCATACACACACAGTCTCTTCTGCTTTCTTGCACAAACACACTTACATATATACATTCACATATACAGTATATACTTTTTCTGTTTATTTTACTTTATTTTTGTTTACTCAGTAAACAGCAAAAGCATTGCTTAGCAAGTGTAAAATAATGGCTTGATCAGTCTTTCTTTCATTCACACGCATGTATACACTTACACACAGACACACTTTCTTTTAATTTTATTGTTTGTTTTTCTAAACAGGAGAAGCGCAGCTTAGCAAGCGTGAAATAATGGTGGCCGTTTTTTTTTGTTTTTTTTTTTCAGTCTGAGCTCCATGGAAGCTTGATATGCTACCGTGAAGTGGCAGACTCGCTTTTCAGCGGGCATTACTTGTACATTAATACCCTGCTGGAGAACATTCATTCTCCAATCAGGGAGCTGATGTGCAATTCGCCCATTCTCTAATGCATAATACCTTATCACATTGCATACTGCTATGTTTAAACATAAAATACGGTTTAAACAAATCAGAATTCATCTGCACCGGTTTTCCAAGATGGGACTGAATGTTCAAAGGTGTGTCATATTCTTTTTAATTCATGCATATTTAGGATACTACAGTGCAGACTGTGAAAAATATAGCACCTAATGGAATAGTTAAGTGTTATATGTTTTTATTTATATAAATAGATGTGTTACACAGACAAAACAGTTGCTTGTTTTGTGTGTTAGATGACCTTGTATGCCTTTCTCTGAAGTTAATGTATTTTCTTTTTCTTCTGAAAAGTCTTGCAAATTATTGAACAGTTTTATCACCAAGGGAAACAAATAGCACAAATTTAACGTTAGGGTTACCACTCTTGAGGGACATTCCCTTTTTGGGTAACTGTGTCCTGTAAGGGGGGGGGATAAAAAATGGCAAATGTCCTGAAATATTAGAACAAAAAAATTCCTAATTTTTCTTAGATAGCTGCATAAAACAGTAATTTTGTATCTGAAACACCTAAATACTATAATAAATAGCACATATAACTTTACTACACAAACAAGCTTTTATTCTGGCAAAAAAGTGAAGTTCTGTCCTTTGCACCTGCCAAGGGTATGTTTTGCCATGCAAAATTTCTCATTTCTACAACAAATGTCCCACTTTGGGCATTTGAAAAGGTGGCAACCCTATTTAGAATAGAACTATTAAACTTAATACAAGAGGAAGCTTCCAGTTTTGTATACCCACCTACAGCCTAAACTATTATTTTCACAACTTTAAACATAAGACATATTTATGCAATATCTATACTACTTTCAGTTGAAATAATGGCCAGGCTGCGCAAGGGCATAGCTCACCATCCTTGGACAGCATCACTAAGCGGACATGCAAATAAAGTCAGCATAACGTAGTTGTTTTGAACATGGAAACGCAGAGCAAATTCTGTAATTATACCATGTGCAAAATGTGTCAAGGTCATCTTTGCATGCGTGCAAAACTATTTTGCAGTATCATAAACTATTGGCATATTGCTGGAAAGTGGGGCTGAGTGCAGTCACACAAAGCATTTTAGCAAAGCTGTGGACTGTGCAAGCAGCTCAAACTTTTTTTTTTTTTTTTTTAAATGAAACAGGTTGGAACAATTTCATATTGGGGTACCCTTTGTGGATACATTGGTTTCATTAAGTAATACAAAGGGGGCAACAGGAAAGACTGAAAAAGAGTAGGCAAACAGAGAGAAGAACACATAAGGGACATATCAAAAGGGTTGGAGCTGGAAAAGGTGGATGAGGAAGGGCACTATTTTTTTTGGGGGGGGTGATAGACTCCCCTATTTTTCATTTTTTTTCCTAAGAGGGTAGTGTGGGTGGGAAATAGGGAACAGGGTTTAGGAGAAATGTTAATGGAAAGAGGGCTGCGGAAGTCTCAGTCATGTACCCAGTCCACAGATCCTCAAACATATCCACTGCCAGATGAGGTTGCAGTAGATATCCCCAGTGTTGAGTGGGTAAGGGGGCTGTATTGGCATGGTGATCAGCACGGACTGGGCTAGTGCGCCTTCTACACACTGAAGAGAGGTTTTGACTGGTGTAATTCGCCTGTCTTGTACCTCTTCCTGTATGTCCTCAACCAAACTCCAAAGACTCCATTCAGTGAGACTTTCCAGGCTACAACACGCTAAAGTGCCTGCAGGATTGGTAGCTCCAATCTGACAGTTTGAGGATGTTCCCAGATGGGCAGAAAGGGATCTATCCCTAGCCTGGGAGGTGCGTGCCTTGACTGCTCCTGAGGAATTTGAACCTGCATAAAATGGTAGAGAAGTAAAACAACAAATTAAAAAGAAGAGCATGCACAAAATAATAAATAAGACAGAAAAAAGGGGTGTGAAGAGATAAAACAGAAAAAAGCACAATAAATCCACACAATACCGTTTTAATGCAAGGTATCAAGTCAATGTACCATTCAGAAAAAATATTTTCGTTAATGTTCAGTTCTGTATGGGTAGTGCTTATGTGTACACTTGGGGGCAGTTTTTATGTAACTTGGGCAAATGTGTAAGAGTAATGCTTATGCATACTGAAATGGTTATGTATTTCAATTCCATACTTTTCAAACACATTTTACAGTATGCAGTCAAACATAGGTTCATAGGTAGGTACTAGGCTATTGGCCCTAGGGATCACACAAGCCCAGCCAAAATGGTACCCTGGCTTTCACCACTCAAGAAATTTTTTTTTTCCTGTGCCCTTGTCGAGCAGAGCCACAGAGGTGATCCCCGGGGTGAATTTCCTATTTCCCATCCAATCATCAAGATTTTTCTTGAAGAGTGCTAATGAGAAGCTTCGTTTGCTATAGATAGGTAGTTTGTTCCAGAGTATGGAAAGTCTCTGGGACAGGAATCTATCCCTCCAGCATGTTCTGTTTATTGTGGTGACAAGTTACATCCCTAGAGCGTGTAGCTCGGAGAGATTGGGATTTCTTTAAGTGGAGCATGTCCAACAGCTCTGGGTTTGACATAGCTTTGTATGTTAGGTAGAGATCGCCTCTGAGTAGGCGATATGTGACAGAGAAAAGCTGGAGTTTTTTGAGATGCGTAGGGCATCTGTTTGAGTCCAGTAATCCTCTTTGTGAGGTATTTCTGTGGCCTTTCCAATTGTTGTAGATGTCTTGTGAGGTACATAAAAGGGGCGCTGTATTCTATAATGGGTCTAATGAGTGACGAGTAGTGGGGAACAATGACCTCTTTTTTCCTGGATGAGAAACCTTTTGTGATGAGGTGTGCCATGTAGAAGGATTTTCTGACTACTGTGGCGATATGATTATCAATGGAGAGACTACTGTCCACCTGTGTACCAAAGTAACTTATCACACTTTCGGTGTTAAGTAGACTACCACCTATTTGGTAGCTCATGGGTACAGAGTTTTTACCAAAGGGGATGACAATGTACTTTTTGGTATTGAGCTTGAGGCCATGGCTTTGACACCAGGCATCTGTCTCAGTGAGGCCCATGTCCACATCATTAGGAGTTTCGATTATGGCTCTTAGTTTGCAGTCATCTCTGAACTTCATTAGCCAAAGACCTTCTGTGTTAGCCTGTACTTCAGAAAAGTAGATACCAAACAGGAGAGGACCCAGGACTGAACCCTGTGGTACTCCACTTGTCAGTGGTATGAAGTCGGATTTGGAGTCTGCTACTTTCGCAGTGTGGGTTCTGTCAGTGAGCTAGTTGACGATCCATCTTGTGACGTAGGGATTTATACCTAGTTTAGTGAGTTTATCTATAATTCCAGGGTGAGGGATGGTGTCAAAAGCCTTGGCGAGATCTACATAGGCTATGTGAACCATCTTACCCTCGTCTACGGCTTTGGCGGCTGCTTCAAAGAAGTCTATCAAGTTTAGGAGACATGATCTGCCTTTTACAAACCTGGACTGGGTGGGGTCCAGAGTTTGGAGATTACCAATGTCTTTGTTTATAAGTTCCATGATGATACGTTCCATGGCCTTGCAGACCAGGCTCATTAGGCTAATGGAGCGGTAGTTCTAGGAGTCCATGGTGGCTTCCCCTTTGTGGAGTGGGATAGCTGTTGCTGTGCACCATTCAGTGGGCAAAAAGCCTGAGGTGAGGCTATTATTGAACATTGTGCTTAGATGGGTTGCCAGTTCATTCTGTAGTTTGCGTAGAATGCAGCCTGGGATGTTGTCAGGTCCCATGGATGCTGTGTTCTTGGCTTTGGAGAGTGTGGTTTTTACCTGTGCAGCTGTGATTACAGGAAATTTCCATTCTTCCGGCACAGAAATGGGCCCTTTAGGGGGTAAGCGGGGGTTAAAGTTAGCACTGAACCTACCTGCCAGGATGTTGGCAATATCAGTTGGTTCTGTATATTTAGTGCCATTGTGCTGTAACTCAGAGCAGATCTGAGTGTTGCCATTGAGATTTTTGACATAGCTACAGAATGCTTTGTGGCTGTATTTAGAATCAGTGACTATTTCTTTTTCATAACTAGCTTTGGAGGATTTTATGAGGGATCTCAGCTTCTTATGGAGGCTGACCAGGGAGTTCCTCCAATCGTGGGATTTTTCTCTCTTATGCAACAGTTTCTTTTTTCTGTTGTAGAGTTTGTTTATGGCAGGGGACCACCACATTGGCTTCCTTTTTTGGAGCATAGCATCTTGGTTCTGTTAGGGATAGCACAATCCATGCACTCGTGTAAGTGCTTATAAAGTGCACTTGTGTAGGATTCAGCAGTTGTACCTCTATTGTCCGTCTGCATGGGTGTTGTGAAGTTTGCCACTTCTGCCTTAATAAGCGTGAAGTTGGCTTTGGAGACATTTTTTACTGTGGTTTCCCTAATGGGGGATGGGGGTGGGATGTGGATGTCTAGGGCGATTTGCTTGTGGTCAGATCTGACAAACGAGGAATTGACCTCTGGTGTGGAACACCAGTCGCCCATGTTGGTAATGACCAGGTCTAGGATATCGCTGCCCCTGGTGGGGGTGTAGATAAGTTGATCCAAGGCGTTGGAACTTATGAATTCCAGAAAACACTGAGCAAAAGAGTTGGTGCAGGAGTAGTTTTCCCAGTTAATGGTGGGGTAGTTGAAATTGTCCATTATTAGGGTGTTGGGTTGTATCCTAACATTTTCCAGTGTATCAAGAAATGAGGAGTGGGAATCCTGTGGCATGGTGGGGAATCGGTAGCAAGTTACAATTTGGATTGCGGTCTTGCCCAGAGTTAGTTGCACATGGATAATCTCGGATGCATTATGCTAAACAACTAGCCTGGAGGTGTGGATTCCTTAATGAATATGGACACGCCTCTGCCTTTAGTGTTTCGGTACAGGTTAGGTGGCCAAAAGGTGTGGTAATGAATTATAGCCTGGTAATGCAGGGGTGCTCTCTCTGGGGACTTTAACCAGGTCTCTGTCACTGTACAGATATCGATGTTCTCCATTTTAAGGAGTGCCTCGATTTAATGCATTTTGTGGTTTAGACTTCTAGCACTGAGGAGCATTACCCTCATATTTTGCTTGCTTGTACCGGTTACGGTGGTGAATTTGTCATTTGAACTTTGCCTAAAAAAGGCACTTTAGGGGTGACAAGAGCCTTAGCCAGTATCTGGAGTCCCAAGGGCGACTGGTGCAGGCCATCTCTAGCAAAGCATCGTGGTCTGTCGATCATGTCATCCCAGGCAGACAGTTATTGGATCCCCTTAGAATGATACCAGAAGATTAGCCAATTGTTGAAGTCGATCATTTCGTCCTTGTACTGTAGTATCATTCTGGGTGATGGCAGGATGCTACTCAGGGCTAGAGTCATGCCTGCCTGGGCTACAAGATCAGAGAGCTCCTCCATGTCTCTTTTCATGTAGTCCAGGGAGGTACATCTCAGGTCATTCACAGCAACATGGACAATGACAGACTCATATTTGTACTTGTTGTGGAGTGACCTGATTGTGTGCGTTATGTGGCAGATCCTGGCACCCGACAGGCAGCTGACAGTAACTTTCACCTTGTTTAGCCTGGCGAGTGGAACATCAGTGTGCCTGACTATATTGTCACCTATGACTAGAGTGTTGGGTACATTGTTATGCCTTATGGGCTGTGGTTAAGTTGCGCACTGTTTGTGGGCTATGTTCATAGGTTGGTACTAGGCTATCAGCCCTCCACTGTGTCCCTAAGTCTCTATCACACTTTGTGTTTTGCTGTGTACTACCTACTATGGTAATTCATGGATACATGTTTTCCCAAGGGGATAACAATACATTTCTTGGCATTGAGCTTGAGCCCATGGCTCTGGGCACCAAGCATGTTTTTCTGTAAGGCCCTTTTGTAGAGTATCCACATCATTTGGGGATTCAATAATGGCTCAGTTTGCAGTCATCTGCAAACTTTTAAAACAAACTAACCCCTTTCCTTCACAGCAAAGTGTAGCAGAGTCTGGATGAGAATTTCTGCTCATTTGGGTTGTGTTGAGGGGTGGAGGTCGCTTGCGTTTCTGCTTTGGAGGTCACTGTTGCTTGAGCAGATTTTTATTGAGAGCCTCCACGAATGTAGGTGTGTGTTTCGTGTTGCTGTGTGTGTGTTTTGGTGGTGTAGGTTTTGAGGGACTATGTGATGAGTGTGGTGTGGTGCAAGTATTTACCTTCTCCTCTTGACTGTCTAGTCCAGTCTTGGGTGAAGAGAGCTTTGCTTCCAGTTTGGCTATATAAGTGCACCTCTCACAGGTTATAGTGTTGGGTGGAAGTAGGAGAAGGTTGTCTGTGTACATGAGGCAATTGCTGCATTGCCTCAAGATACCCAGATTCATCAGGTAGACAGGAGTAAACACTGGGAACTGACCCTTAGACATGCCTGGATAGGTGCTTATTTATTAAGTACTAAAAACTGTTTTTCTATAGACAAGCAAGGAAAGTGGAGTGCTGTAGTAATTGGCAGCTTATTTAGTGCTTACGAGTTCTGAACAAATGCTGAGCTCAAAGAAACAGATTTGAGTGCTAAAGCTAAAAAGCTAGCCAGGGAAAATATGAAGAGCAGACTTTATGGCGCCGGAAATAGTTTAACCCTGGCTAAGCAGCAATGCATAAAGTGTATATAACAGTAAATGAGAAAACTGATTTAACCAATAAAAAGCTAAAAACTGAGCCCCGTTCCAGCACTCTTCGATCAGAAAAGTTCTAACTGCACACTCCTGCCACTAGGGTGCAGGGGAACCTTCTCCAAAAAAAGATGGTCTGGATTAGTGTTCATGTTATACAAACAAAGCTAGATTCAGCAGGTCTGAATTTGGTCTATGTGACAGCAATCAAGGCGTACCAATTTCAGAAAGAAACTGTTAAAATAAGCAAGCACAATAAGCCTTTAACCAGAAACTCCCAGCTCAGAAGGGAAGAGTCTACCCTCTCCTCCCACAAGAGTGTAGATTACCCTTCTTAATGTAAAATAACTGGCCCAAAGCCCAAGTGCTTAAACCAGAAATAATACACTTTTACAATACCAGCCACTAAGCCTTCAATCAGCAACTCCCAACTTAGAAGGATGTACGCTACCTGTCCTGCCACAACAGTGCAGACCACAAATCTTCTTAATGTAAAACAACTGGTCTGAAGCCCAAGTGCTTCAACCAAAGGCTTTGAATAACAGTTACAATTTAATCAGGCTACTAACAAGCAGTAATAAATGCAGCAGAATAAATGCAATAAAGTAGGAAAAAACACAAGTACAGTAAAAGCAGATGAATAAAGTGCAATTTATATATATATATATATATATATATATATATATATATATATATATATATATATATATATATATATATATATATATATATATATATATATATATATATATATATATATATATATAAAACAATTGAAAATGAGCAAACTGATTTACCTAATTAACCAGTAAAAAAAGCTCAAAACTTTGCCCTGTTCCAGCAGTCTTCAATCAGACAAGTTCTAACTGCACACACCTGCCACTAGGGTACATGAAATAAATCACTAAATACTGCAGTTATTCATGTTTCAAAATTACAGGATAACACATTTTCCTTTATTTGTTCCTGTCCAACTTGTAATTTCTTTCCACTGCAAAGGTACAACAATAGTTGCTTGCAGGATTACCAGTGAAATCAGTTTTAAAAGCATTGCTGCAACCCATGTGTAATAATTTCTGTTAAGGTTAGTCAAGTAATAATTTCTGCTAAGGTTAGTCAAGTAATAAATATCTTAAGGACACCCGTTACTCTTACCAGAAGAATTCACTAGTTTCCTGACTCTTTTTCTAGATGAGAATTGTATTGTCTGAAAAGGTATGCGATTGCTCATTATTTTAGTAAAGAAATCCCCTCGCCATTCCCCCAACATTCATTCCGACTAGGGTGTGGGGAGTTGTCATTTCAGTCATGTTGTACGAGCAACAAGAAATACTTATGAACAAAGTTCAGCAATTCTTTTTACTTGCATCTAGTTATCTATCACGGAAACTGTTCTTGGAATAATTAAAAAGCTTTAAAACTTTTTCAATGAGATGCTACACAATTTGTTACACCTGTAACTGAAAGTTTTATTTCTCACTGTATCACAAGCAGTCAGCTTTACTGATATTTGAACATAACTAATACATTTACAGAGGTACCTGGAAAGATTACTAATTTCATAGCCTTTGCTGACATTTATTACTGTAACATATTAATAGGTAACAGCAGTGTTTTTCTCGGTCATGAACAGATGGATATCTGACTACATATTTTTTTTTCTTAATGCATTTTAGAATGTCATGTCAACTACATATTTGAAGGGTAAGATATTTGACTGTTCAATTACATGTACTTGTCCAATTTTTCAACCCCCCCATTACATATATGTACAGACACACACACACACACACACACACACACACACACACACACACACACACACACACACACACACACACACACACACACATACCTATTCAGCTGTAAATGGATTAAAATATTACTTACTGACCAGTTGGTCAGCACCAAACTTTTGAAAGTCATCATTTATTTATTATTTATTTAAGTTTGATGACCAGGGAAGTCCACTGGTCCAAGAAGAGCCTGTTTTCAGTGGAGGCCTGGGGAGAAAAGCTCCACAACAATTGCAAACTAAATTTCACATATTACAAAAGGGCATAGTTCAAACAGCTAATTAAATATTTACACATAAGCTCCATGATATTTGCAATTGGCTTGTCACAATGTTACAAAAATGAAAAGAGATAATTCAAAACAGAAATTTCAACATTTACATAAAGTGAATATTTTTGTTATAAACTCAATTGTAGGTTTAACATTTCAAAATATATAGCTACTAGCCATTAGTAGGTTAGGAAAATATTATGCATGGTGAGGGTTATAGTATAATTGAAATTGGAGAGTATAGTACAATAGATATTAGAGAGAAAATTAGTTTTTGGTAGGGGAGGGATTGTTTGGGTGGGATGAAGTAATAGTAGAGGTAGTTGGATGACTCGGTGCAAATTGGAATGAGGGGGGGGTGTTAAGTTAGAGTGTGGCAAGGGCATTCCATTATGGTTAGGTAGGTTGCGTAGGTGTGTGGGGAGAGAGTTCCACTGTTTAGCTAAGGAGTGGGGCAGCAGTAGATGGCCAGGAGGTTGCGCAGATTTGTGGACCTGAAGGAGATTTTGTTTTTTGGATTTGAGTGAGCAGTTGGGAATGTAAGGTTTTAATGAAGTAGCGGCAGTTGGCAGGTTTAAAGATGAGCTTGTGGGCAATGGTGAGTTGTAGGTAACTGAGGTAGTTGGGTAGTTCAAGCCAGTTGAGGGTGAGGAGAGAGTGGCAGTGCTGGGATGAGTTTTTTGAATTGGCTGCAAATTTGGAGATCTTGTGGTAGCAGGATTAAAGTTTGGACAGAAGGCCAAGATGGAGATTGGTGAAAGGAGGGGCACCATACATAAGGGAGGGGAGTAGAAAGGTGGATGCAAGAGTTTGATGGGTAGAGGGGCTTAGGAACCAGTTGTGCCTGTAGAGGAGACTTAACTCTTGGTAGGTTTTCCTGATTGAGGAGCGGATGTGGGTGTCAAATTTTAGTTCTTCATCAATAATGATGCCAAGAAGATTGGTATTGGGAATGATTTCAAGAAGGGTGTTGTTTTGGCTCTGTATGGTGAATGTGGATTTGTCAATGGAGGTTTTGGTAGGGGGAAAAGCTCTGCAGAGCACAGTATAAACAAAATAATACAAATCGGACAGCCATTTGGAAAAAGTTCGCTTCGTCACTGCCATGCCCTTTCCATGGTGTTGTGAAAACCCTGACTGGTGGCCCAACCCTTTTAACTTTTTTTAGAGGCCTTAAACCAAAGCCTATGATAATAAGCCCCATTTTTCTCCCCCACATGAAAGTTTGAAATGGGCCAATTGAACCCTCAAAGTGGCAGGAGAAGCTCCTTGGTGAAATAGTATGGAAAATGTTGTGTAGTTGCCAGTGCAAAAAAAAAACGCCCTTACACTTACTAAATTTTTTTTAGTGGAAGCTTATGAGAAGCCACTAGAATATTTTTGTCGCAATTGTTTCGTTTGAGGACCTAACAGGATGGCTCTGCTCAACCTGTCGCATAGTTGATAAGATTTGGTTCCTCCTTGTTTGTTTATGTACCAAACTATGGACATGTTGTCTAGAGGTAGAAGGAAAAGTGTTGCAACAGCTAGAAACACTGCCCTCATCTCTCATGTGCAGTCTTCCAGCCTTAGAATCAAGCAGTATCAATTCTGCTCCTATGAATGAGATATGCTGTGATGGCTGTAATACAGATTTTAAATTTACAGAAATTCGAGATGAACACAGAGTTCTAGTGTGTAATCCCTGGCCTGAACTGAGGTCAGACCAAAAGTGATCCTTCTGTAAGAATGGAAGGATCGATTGAAGCGTGACCATCGGAACTTTTCTTTCTTGACGAAAGTATTGAGCTTGCTTAGGTCCAGAATTGGCCTCCAGTCCGTACCTACCATAAATGTAGATGTTCGAAGATCCACATTGCTGCAGTCCTCATGACCATCTCCTCAGTCTTTTCTTGCCCCAGATGTCAGAAGACCCTAAAAATAAAGGTCAAAACCAAAAGACAGCAAACAAACATCCAAGCACCCTTGCCCTAATTATATGTACAAAATATACACTATATACAAATATGTACAACTCAACCCACACAACCACCTCTAACCATCTACATTTATGGTAGGTACAAAACTGTACTATGTTCTTCATCTCACATTGCAATCCCAAAGCAGAGGTAGGGATGGATGGTCTCAAACTATAAGGGAGCAGAGCTGCCAAGATGCCCTGCAAAACAGCAGCAAAAAACCAGCCCCTGTTTAGAGTAAAGTGGCAGGTGATAATGCCGTATGCACTGAACTCCAAGTAGCTGCCTCAAAATATCCTTGGTTGCCACCCCCTCAAAAAGCTGTCAAATGAGGCCTAATCCCAGCTGGAATCTCCTTTGCATGATGGGAATAACAGAAAGCAATGCAAAACCCAATACACTTAGAAATAGTTTGTTTAGAACTCAAAGCAAAAGAACAAATAAACTGCTGAGACTGCCTGAACCCTTTAGTTCTGTCCAAATAACATCTAAAGTGTGCAAAATCTTTCCCCTTTATTTTTGGGGATTGCATAAAAAGTAGGCAAATGAATAGTTTGGTTTAAAGCCACACTAGAAACCACTTTATCCTTATGGAAGCAGTCTTCCATGATAAATATTTCAACTCAGAAGTAGCTGCAGGCTGGTTGTAGAGTGAGTTTCTCCAACACAAAATTGAGATCCCAAGCAGGAGTGAACAAAGGATGAGAAAACAATGGTGGGTCACAATCATAGTGAACAAACCTTTGTCCAGTAACTCAGTAAGATATTGAAGAGCCACATTCAAATTAGGCTCAGAAACATCAAAATCTTTTGCTGCACTCCAAAATAAAATCTCTTCCATTTATCTGGCGTACACTTTCCTTGTACTAGGCCTTCTAGCTTCCAAAATCACATTCAAAATGGTTCAAAACAGAATATGCCAGGCTGTTAGGTGAAGAGAGTGAAGTTTGACATTGAGCAAATGGCTGTCCTCCTGTGACAACAGGTGTGGAATTGAAGGCAAAGGCCATGGAGGCTTCCGTGCCAGACTTCTCAGTAATGGGTACCAGTGCTGTCGAGGCCAATCTGGAGCTATTAAAATCATCCTTGGCTTGTCCTGTCTGACCTTTAGAAGTACCTTTGGGAGGAGAGGCAGAGGTGGAAAATTGAAAGAAAGAGCATCCACTTTCCAAGCTGTGGGATGAAACCTTTTGTGCAAAACTTTGGCAGCTGATGGTTTAGTGGAAAGGCGAACAGATCTATGTCTGGAGTTCCCCATGACACTGTCAATTTCTGAAATACATGAGGATCCTGCTCAACACATCTGCTAAGGAGTTCTGTGCTCCTGGCAGAAACCTTGCCTGAAGATTGAGCTGTAAACTGAGAGCAGTCTCCCACAAAATCATTGCTTGCCTGCATAGAGGATAAGAAGCTTGTTGATGTACCACATGACAGTTGTGTTGTCTGTTAGAATCAACACCTGCCCTGGAAACTGCCAACATCTCCTTCAGGTTGATATGTAGATGTTGTAGTCTGGCAGGCCACTTGTCTTGTATCCACTTTCCATTTAGATGAGCTCCCAAGCTTTGTCTGAGGCATCTGTCGTTAAAATTCCCTTGTTTAGGTGACATTCCTGAGCCCACCACAAAAATTCCTTTTGAATGCAAGGTATTATTTGAATGACAGTGTCCAGATCCTGGCAGTGCTGTGTCCATACATTTTGAGATACCATTGCAGCTTCCTCATATGCAGTTTGGCATTGGGAAGCACCAGAATACAAGATGCCATGAACCCTAAGGCTTGAAGGACTGTCTTGCAGTCAGCCGGACTGATGAGATAGTTGATGGAAGTAAAGGGATAGACTCTTTTGTTTGTCCGGGGTTAAAAGGCCATCTGGGATGCTGTATTCAGTCTCACACCCAGAAAGCACATGTCCTGAGAGGTACTAGACTGACTTTATTTTTCGCTCACAGAAATACCCCAGGCATCTTAGCACTGCTATCACATATTCCAAATGATGAAGAAGCTCTTCCTTCCTTGAGCCAGAATCAGGCAGTCGTCCAAATAAGGATAGATCTGTATACCTTTTAGCCTGAAGCTATCACTGAACACTCTGGCGCAGTAGATAAGCCAAAGGGCAATGCAGAGAACTGATAGTGAGAAGTCCCAGCTCGCAGATACTTCCTGCAACTTAGTCTGATAGGAATATGAAGGTAAGCCTCCTTGAGATCCAAAGTTACCATCCAATGATCTTTGCCCAGCAGAGGTAAAAGCTGCTGTAACGTCAACATTTTGAATTTGGGAATGTCCAGATAAGTGTTGAGGGTAGATAAATCCAAAATTGGTCTCCACGTGTTCCCCTTCTTTGGTACTAGGACAGGCGAGAATAAAATCCTAGGCCCACTTCTGGCATAGGGACTATTTGGAGTAACAGAGAAACTTGCTTGTGAGCCTCTATTCTTTGTTGAGGAGCTGGCATGCCTTTGAAAGGAGGCAAGGTATGGAAATAAAACCTGTAACCGTGGTGTATGATATCCAATACCCATCTGTCTTGGGTAATCAAACTCCAATTTTCTTGGCTCTGGCAGCTGAAAAGGTAGGTCATTGGGTCTGTTTAAAGGACTGACCCTGCCCTCACCCGAACACTGTGCAGGAGAACTCCTAGACTGGGAATCATAAGAAGGATTTAGTAGGCCAATTTCTACTAAACTTTGGAGGCTGGACCTGCAAAAATCTTTAACAGTCTGCATAGACTTAGCCTTGTCTTCCATTTTCTTTAAAACTGCCTCAACAGGAGGACCAAACAACACGTCAGATTGTAAAGGAGCATCTAAAATCCTTGTTTTAACATGTTCAGATAAATTTTGATCCAGTGGCAGCCAGGCCTGTACAGCATCAAAACCACATTGCAAAGAATGCTTACCCACCTGTTCAGAAACATGTACTAAATCTTGCAACTCTTTACAATCAATACCTTCTGCCAGAGCATCAACCTTAGACTTCAATTGTGAAAGGAGATAGTTTTGGAATTTCAACATGTGGAACTGGCAATTCAAAGCCCTCATAGCAAGAGTGGAAGAAGTATAAACTTTCTTTCCCCATCTATCCAAGGCCCTGGCCTCTTTGTCTGCAGGAACCGGATTCTTTACAACAGAAGCCTTAACACCTTTAGGCCCCTGGCTAACAGTTTCTGGGTCTGCCCTAGGACTCTAAAAGATACTTTAACAGGAGCAGGAGGCAAAGAATCAGGATTAAGAGAAGCCTCTGTAAAACATCTTCCACTACATCCAAAACAGGAGGTATAGCCAAAGGCCTATGCTGGTCATGGAATGAAGAGTTTCTGAAATAGAATCATCCACATCAGAATCAGAATAAGGACCTGCTCAAAACTCCATAGCTCAGGCTCCACCCTAGGTCTCTTATCAGGAGGGCATAGAACCCTAATCAAAGTAATCAAATCTTCTGCCATTTAAAGCATATGCTTCTTGGGCACAGTTCCTGAAGAGCTAGGAGTAACACCAACTGAAGCTAAACCTGGCCTGCCACCACCCTAGGCAGGGAGGGAGTAGCAACCTGAGAAGGTATAGTAACCTGAGAAGCCCCATCAGCCTGGCCTGCCTCCTGAGAGGCCACATCCTGCAACAACAAGTCTCTCCCCTGGGATCCCAAGAAACCTCCGGTGGAACCACAAACAAAGGACTACACAAGTATGGTAAGTCTCTGTATCTATCTGTTTTCCACAAAATACAATTATTCACTTTTTCTGACATCCGAATTCTGTAACCTGGGTAATAATGCTTTTTTACCCATTTGTGAGGGTAAGACTTTGCCAGTTCAGGAGTGCTGGAAAGGTTTCATAGTCCTAGAATCTCTGTTAGGCGGATGGACAGATGAAGCAAGACTGACTCCTCAGAAGGGAGAGGGGGGCCTGCCAATCACCTCTCTTTCAGGAGGATCTCAGATGTCTGAAAAGGAGACATCCTCTGAGGGTGATTTGGGTTACAATCTTTTCTCGGAACTCCTCGGGGATCTGATGAAGCCTCCGAGGAAGGCTGAATAGGCCCGGAGGAGGAACAGATGGACACCAACTGGGAAGAGACTGAGATGAGTTTGAAGAGCTCGGAGCCAATGACGAGGATTTAGATGTCTGGTCTATCTGTCATGACCCTTCCACTGAAAGAATGACAAATGGAGCAGTCTTCTTGCAGATGGAGGAACTATGGTTGTCTGTGACAGACATTTTCTGTCCACACTGGCACGACATAACAATAATAATACAATAATAGTCAAATCCAGTAAGACTATACAATTCCACACAGTCTTGAACAGACAGTAACAGCCAACAATAATGTCAAAAGCCAGTAGTTTAGTCAAATCCAGTAGTTTGTCAAATCCAGCAGTAGTTTAGAAGTTTAGTGGGTGGGAACTAACTATATATATATATATAAAATATAGAATAGAAACCCTCGACTCACTACACACACACACACACACACACACACACACACACACACACACACACTTAAAGGTGAACTAGGAAAAAAGAGTATCTAAGAATCTTAGACAAAAGCAATCTTATCTGTCAGGTGGTCCGAGCTCATCAAACAAACTAGATCTGAGGTAAAGACAGGTTTGTCTCGAGCTTCTTCTCGATGCAGAGCTTAGATTGAACACTCTCACATCATTAGTTTGGTTTTATATGCATTTAGTGCCAGATGGTTAGACTGCATCCAGGTTTCTGTTTTCAGAAGGCTAGTTGAGTTTTTGCTAGGAGCTCAGAGGGGAGAAAGTGACCAGATGATTGTTGAGTCTTCTGCATATTGGATGATAAGTCTGGGATGGACTGGTGAAAGTTGTTAATAAATAGGGTGAAGAGAAGAGGCCCAAGAACAGAACCTCGTGGGACATCTGTGGGTGCAGGAAGGAAAGGGGCAGTTGAAGTTTTCCATTGGACAGCTTGGTGGTTGTACAAGTAGATGGAAAACCAGGCAATGGTGGTGGGAGACAGGTGTAGGGTGAAGAGTTGGGATATAAGTAGGGTGTGTGAGATGGTGTCAAAGGCCTTTGACAGATCTAGGAATAGTGTGGATATGAACTTGCCTGAGTTGCATTCAAGGTTTATAGTTTCAAGAAGGGAAAGAAGGGCAGTCATGGTGCTGTGGCCAGGGCGGAAGCCGTGTTGGGTAGGGGAGAGGAGATTGTTTAGTGTTAGGTGTGCCATGAGCTGTGCTTGTATTGTTTTTTCTAGTATTTTAGAAAGAGGCGAAAGGATGGCAATAGGCCTGAAGTTGGCCGTATCAGTATTTTTGCCACCTTTACATCATACCTGTGATGGCACTGTTGACTGGAGCAGATTATACCTGTTAATGTTGACAGGTGGTCAACCAAGCTCCAGACAGTTATTGATTTTTTTTCCAAGTACTGCTACATGAGCATGCTTGGATCTTCTCTAGGTACGAGTCACGCAGTCGGTAGAGCATGATTAAGGTCCCTTTCTCATACCATCCAGGAGCAAGGCCTCATGCCTTTACAGGTGTTGCCACTGTTTGAACAGCCAGAACCAGAATGAGGAAAGAATGATGAGGACTGTATTAACCAGGCTTAGAACTACTTCCTGGCATGATCATTAGACCAAGTTTTGCTAACATTGATACTTTTGGTGTAATCACAAATGCTTTGTCGCATCCTGTTTTTCTTAAAGGGCAACACTTGGGTACATAATTACTAATAGATCATTTCTAAGTTTATCTAAATCAGTTAGGAGTTGCCAGTAAAATTTCTTCACGACATTTTTACATTCTTTTCTTATAGCTGCATTTAGTGTCATGCAATTTAATCTTCATTTTTTCCCTTTCTTTTATTAACTGGGAGTGAAGAAAGAGATGTCAAGTATTTCTAGAACATTTGTATGTGTATTATTTGTTAGGTTGAGCTGTACAGACTTGGATCACCAGGGATTAATACCGACATTCATTGAAACCTGACCTTCACATGACTCCATTTTGAATTTTACCAGTGTATCTGTATATCTGCTAGATCTGGCCAAACAGTGCGTGTCCATGAACAGCTTGATGACATTACTGTGGAGTGGTGAATAGTTTGTAAATGTCTGCAGTGCACTCACACGTTTTCAGAATTGTTAATGTAGCATGTCAAGCGAGTTCACAATCGGTGAAAATCCAGAATATGCCAATATACTTTATAAAACATTTGCATTATACTATGATTCATAGACATGCATGCAAATTAGCCAAATTTTCATACTAAATGTTTAAAATTGACCTGAATTTATGCTGCAGGGCTAAGCTGTGCCATACTGATTTGCAAGTGGCCAAGATAAGCAACAAATTACTTAGTACACCTCAGACATCCAGAAGTATAAAAAAAAATACACTTTATATTAAAACAAATAATATTCATTAACAAAGCAATTAACAGTTCCTGTCATATAAATGAAGAGAGATTCTGACCTCATTAATATTTTACATAGGGTTGCCACCTTTCGTCGTGGCTAAAACCGGAGTAAAACCACACACCCCCGCATCACCAGCAAACCCGCCTGCCCCACCCCGTCTCCCGACCACATTCCACCCATTTTGTGACATCATGATGACATCACCCGGCACGGAACGCCCTCTTTTTCCGTTCCTACTACCTGCTTTCGGCTGATTTACAAACTCCGATAGTCTGTTTCCTTTTTGAAACAGAAAACTGGAGTTTGTGCAGTGTTTTCCGGACTACCGGAGAATCAGTTTGATTTCTGGATAGTCCTGAAAAAACGGAGGGGTGGCAACCCTAATTTTACATGACAGTATGAAAGATTATGTACAGTATAACATAACACTTTACAGATAAACTGAAAATAAAAGTTATATTTTTCACTGCTGACAGTACCGGTTTCTATTTAATAATGCATACATAATTACAAAAACAGTTAGATACAGCAACTGTTGACTTATTTACTCACTTACTGCCTTTCAGCATCACTGCACAGGAATCACTGAGCACTCAGGCAAACAGCTAGTAATAACATTTTTTTTTTAGTTGAGAATGTCAGATGAACAGTGACAGTATATCATGCATGACACAGCATAGCCTGAGGTATCACTGCATGCATCAGTTACACTCTGGAGGTTTTTTTTTTGTTTTTTTAAGGAAATACTAACCTGAATGCCCTGGTACATAGCTTTGAACTAGATGCTGACTTTTAACCTGTGCAGCCACATGCTATGCACGAGCCTGCCACATGGGGTCCCTTACTACTGCTGCCGGCTGGTCATCATTCGTCATAGTGGGACTAGAACTGGGAGCTACAATGACAGCATGCATCACTTCACAAACTGACCAGTGCATAATCATATTATGTAGAATGCAATAGGCAGTAAACTTCCAACACACAGTAGATGGGCATACTGAAGCCCCCCAGACTCATCCAGGTACCTGAATTGTCTCTTCAGGAGGCCAAACACCCTCTCAATCACAATATGGGTTTGGGACAGGGATGTGTTATATTTCTCCTCCGGAGCTCCAGATGGATTTCTCACCAGAGTCATGAGCCATGGCTCCAATGGCTATCCGGCATCTCCTTACAAAAATAAGGAAGAAAGACAAAGGGGAGGGAAGACCAAAACAGAAGACAGATTAATATATAACAATTACTTTTACCATTAATAACTATGAACTCAACAAGATGACCACTGAGCATCCTACCATGCAGGAAGAGGTGGTAAATTGACCTAGTGTGCCAGATATGGGAATCGTTTGTACTGCTAAGATACTGGGCAGACACACTGGTGATACACCTCCATATAATCACACACTTTCTGGCAATTGATGGAATGAAAGCACTTCCTATTGCAGTATCGCTCACCCTTGCAGACCAGGAGGGGGCCTTAAATCTATTGCACCGAGTACCTTAGGGAAATGTACTATCCCATACAAAGCATGCATAGTCCAAGCTTGGTCTTGAGGTGACACTGGAAAATGGATGTACTGATCCACATGTGCCAGGACTACATATAGGAACTCCCTTCAGGATCCTCAAAGCAGAAACCTGTGAGATCCCCAAGGTGTCCCTACACTGTTTCTGGATGCTCCTTGTAGCAAGAATAGTGACAGCTACACATACTTTGGTGTCTACAGAAATAGAAAATCCACATATTCCTCCGGTGCCTCTATGGGGGTCAGACATACCCACTAAGACCCTTATAATGTCTCTGTCCACTCTAAACCTATTAAGGACTTCCTGACTATCAAAATCATAATGAGTAATCTAGCCAATACTTTCACCTTCTTGGTGGGCGAGACCACTGGGTGCAAGCAGTTTTAGCCCAGCTAAGACAAGCAACTCTGATCTAAAAATAAGTTTGCTGCAAAAGACAGTGTTTTTACTAACTGCAACTCTGATAGTTTTGATGAGTTTTCCTTTCTTTATACCACATCTTCAGCAATCACGGGAATGTAGGAAAAACTGACTATGAATTGCAATTGGCAAAAAGTGGCTTTAACTTGCATAAGAATATTTACGTCACTTCTAATTACCATCTCATTATCTGCTCATTTACATACCTACATTTGGGGACACCATGAATTGAGGAAAGTGGACTCTATGAACTGCAGCTTAGCTATGCCTGTCTGCGCTCGCCCCAGAGTTCCCCAATACATTTGCGCAACTAACTGCGAATATCGCCCAGTCAACTGCACATTACAGAGTACACTATACCTTTATAGAATTTATAAATAATCATATAGTCCATTTTTTTAAATATGAACATACAATGCACATTTTGTTGTTTTGTACTTTTTGACATTTTGAACTCAAACATACACCAGACATGCTTGTAATCTTTGCTACTTTATATTTACTTCTATATGTACAAACCTCTCATCTTGCTTATTCATACTTTAACTCCTGACCTGTAGCTGAAATGGGTTTATTTGTGATGAGGCCTATACAGCAGTAAACAGGCTTACATGTAGAAATACCTGCATAAATAATAAAACAAATAAGCTAAAGTCGGAAACAAACAGGGCTCTGGCCAGATTGTTTCTAGCAGCCAGATGTCCATAACAGTGCTTGCCTGCACTTTTTTTTTACCTATGACCATTAAAGGACACCCAGCTATAAAAATAAATACATTGAGAGGCCTACTTTGTTCTCTTCTGAAGTCTCAGAAGTGGCAAGGAGAGAACTACATGACCAATTGCTTTGGAAAAGATTAAACTAGTCAAATGCCAGAAAGAGTCCATATAAATATAAACTGCATAAAGCAAAGACAATTATGATTGGGTCTCTGATCATGACCAGTTTATTATGTGTTCAAGACATGGATGCCACAAAATTCACACCAACAGCTGAGCACAGAAGCTTGGATGGTGAATCTTAACAGCCACATCAAGAACACATAGTAAGAATTATGATTGGTGAGATGCAATTATAGCTCTCTGTAGTGTAAGTAACTTTATCTGCTCCAGGTATTACCAGTTACAGAGAAAATATACACAAACACAAAGTGTTATAGTTCTGAAAGTTCTACAACACTTAACACTGTCATACAGATACTGGGCAGTAGCAAAGTGTCCTTCTGAGGAACAAATGGCTTTACAATCTGTTGGACACTTTGTTCTGCCACACTTCTTTTCTTTGTGAAATCTGTAACAGCTTTTAAAGCAGTTTACTTTACTGGCTACACTTATGCTGTAAATGAGGTTTGGTAACAAACCATTTTGTCCAGGGACATCTTCAAAAGGGGAGTTTGGATAAATGTACTAGTGGGAATTAGAGAGTTGGGAATGGAAAGGGTTAATGGAAGGAGAAATGTGTGGGAGGATATGAGGTAAGGGTGGGGAGGGGCTTAAGGGGTTTAGACAAGTGTAGCTGGGTAAGTAATCACATTTTGGCATGGACTTGCTACGGCAAGAGTTACGTCCGGACAACCTGTAGGTATTCCTGGAACACAGGTAGGCCTCGGGTTCCTGATTGGTGCTGGGGTGTTTATTGGTAGGACACAGGTGGTGGGTAATTTTTAGGGTTTTTTTTGTGGGAAATGTGTTGTGGTGGTAAGGGGCTGACAGGTTAACTCTGCTAGGTAATCCACATGTAGGGGATGGCTCAATGCAGTAAATAAAAAAAAAAAAAAACGTTTCTAATGCACGTTTTCTGTTCGTGAGCTGTGTCATATTTGTCATGATATTTTCTAGTATCCACAATTTAACGTATACTTTCAGTCAATGGAGCAAAGCCTGCCAGTTCAGATATGGGCTGGGCTAGACAATATTGTAGTATTACGGACAGCAAAGTGGTGGACATTTTATTAATCTATTGCAAATGAAGCTGCAGTGCTTCTTTGCCAGATCGCAGTATCTCCGCATGTTCACAGCCCTACTTAGACTGACCGAGACAAGTTAGGCATTGCACTGTTCCCCTGCCACAATATAGGCTGAAATGAGGTTAAAAGCAGTCTTTGGGTTCTGCCTCTGCATCAGCTTCTATTAAAGTTAACCACATTGATAACAGATCCCACACTAACATCTATCCCTGCATTTGTCGCTACACTCAATCAAAAAAGATATAGGCTGTGCCTCTTGGACGGGTCCTTCCTGCTGAGGAAACTGTGCTTGTTGATGTGCAGAGGAGATTGTTTGTTTGGGTGGGGCACACGGCGTTTATACAGCAATAGTTTACCAGCAGGGCTTGTAGAGTGGTCGACATGACGTTTCATGAGAGCTGCATCTGGTCATTTCTTGCAGTGTCTCTGGAGTAGTCGTGGCCTTGTATCAGTTTTGGCTGGGTTTTGGGAGTCGGTGGTGGCAGATTGGGGCAGACACTTCCTGAGGTATTTTGCACACCGGAAGCCATGAATGTTTTTCACGGGCCCATGAGAGAGAAGCGCTGAGTGGTAAACTTGGTTTCCGAGGTTTTCGCAGGCTGAGTGGCACTCAAGTGTCAATTCCATTTGCACATGCGCAGGTTAGCAGAGAGATATTGGTGGCTTCCATAGTTACTGACAGGAGACATTTCCGCCAGTACTTATTTGGACAAGGATTTAGATTGTGTTGCGCACATCGGAGGGATTAAGGACTTCGTTGTTCATATCAGTTACAAGAATTACAATGCAGGCAATGTGACTTATGTTATTCTTTGCTGATGCGTAAAATTTGTATAAACCATATTAAAACAAAAAAGCTTTGCAACCGAATTGAGGAACATTGCAGGACTATAAAAAGTCAACTTGCAGCCCACTGTCTATCCATATTTCATACTGTCACAATGCAAGTTAAGATTAAAACACTGGTATTTTGCAGCATACGATGAATGAAGAAAGGCATACGACATTTATTTAGAAGCTCTGGTGATATACAAGAGGGCCACTTTTGGACTGCAATATGGTGCATTCGTTCTCAAAAGGTTTAAATGTTGAACTTGGCTGGAGACATTTGCAATAGGTAATTGATTAACTTAATTGGGTCATTGATTTATGCCTTAGCTTATAGATAAGGTAATTTTATGCAATGTTATAACCCTAGAAAGTTATAAGATCAAGATGACACTGCTTTTATTTTGTTAATGAAAGATGTATGTACAATAAGTCATGGAGAGAGAGTCAAAAAGTTGAATATGTTTTAAGAAAATTGAAGGTAATTCTTCATAAAACACACTTTTTAAACCTAAGAAGCAATATCTACAGCTGACTAGTCTTCTCTAATTTGTTTTCATACAATGAACTCCGACCTCCTCTTCAGCCTATACTCAATGTATGCCTCCTGCTTTATAACCATTATATGCATTTGTTTACTTTTTAACACCTACTGTCCTCTATAAAACTCTTTCCCACATGCTAACTAGGTTTGTTCATCCTCTCTTCCTCTCCCTACCTTGTCTACCTCATAACTATAACCGCATGTAATTTCTCAACATAACAGTTCTCAGCCTTCTGAATCTATTGTTACTTCATGTTGTAGAATTGTATAATTGGCATCACTGAATATGCTTGTATAAAGAATTGTTGCTGAAGCTATTTGTTTAACTATTCCTTAAAAATTGTACTAATAAGGTATTCAAGTATTTTTGTTTTAGGTTTTCTCTAAATAAAGTGATTTAAAACGTTTCTCTATTTGGGATGGCTAGGCCTTGCCTCATAGCCGGGCCATGAGGGGGCTGGGTTGCAGTCACGGGTTTGGGGTCCATCTGCGGCATGCCATGTGATCATTGTGGTTTGAGATTACAGTCTTGTGAGCATTTTGATCCTCTTGAAATGATAGGTGCGTACACATTTTCACTACATGTTAAAAAGGGGGGGACAGTACATAAAGTGGTGAGGTCTTATTCTGTGGAGGTGTGATTATTGTTTGCACAGCATGACGTTGCGAGCAGAATAAGGCTTCATCCAGATTTCCGGCTTTTAAAGTTGAGAGGTACGTGATTGCTTTATATCTATTGGGTTGGAGTGTAACAGTAATGAAGTGGCAAGCTTGGTGGGAGACAGGACCAATTTGGATGCATTGAAGGAATTACAGAAGAGTCTAGGAAAAGCTCTGACAGCCAGAGGCCTGGAAGAGGTTTGGTAGTTGGCAGAGAAGGGGCAGAGGTGAACTTGAAGGACTTAATGGTGTGCTTATAATCTGAAAGGGGACTGGTTAGGCTAACTGTTAGCTGCACAACTTCAGCTAGTCCAGTTAGGAAGTTGTGGGCTGGTGGGGCAACAGTTTTAGTAGTGTGGAGTAGGACCTTTTTATTGGAGGAGCGTGTTTGTCTTTTGAAGTTAAGACATAGGGGGAACTGAATAGCTGGGCATGGTTGTGGGTTGTGAGATGGTGTAGTAATGGACACTGGCTGTGCAGGCATGGTTAATGGTTGGGAATGTTGTGCGGCCTTTACAAGGGGGAAGGAAGAAGCTTTGGCAGCGGTTATAAAAGGGGAGGAATGGGGGAGAATAAAAAAAAAAGGCTATATATATCATAGCTCACTCCCTGCCCTGCTAAACTGGTTTGTGGTATCTTTCACGCCTCCCTTGTTGTGACTCACTCTAGTGACACTGCCATGCATAGCAGGTATGAGGGGGTGGTGCTGTAGCTCAACCTTAAACTGCATTGCAGACATGCTTTCACTTGGCTGTTCCTGAGTAGGCTCAAACAGTTCTGGTCCTGCTAATCTGTCAGAAATACTGAAAGGTGGAAAGGGGAAGACAGAAAGTGGGTGGAGAAAAACAAAACAAAAAAAGGCAGCATTACACTGTTCTTGCCTAATTCCGCGGGTAAGGCATTGACAGATATAAGTACAGCATTTGTAGCAGGAATCTTATGCATTGATTGTGCCTGGGATTATGTGGGTAAGGTGTTGATAGGTACAGGCATTGTAATTCATGTTAATGTAACTGGATAATTACCTAGAAGTTTGAACAGCAACAGTTAAAAGGAGTGGGAAAAGAAGAAATGGAGAGAGGGAAGGGAAAATGTAATAAAAAAAAACAGTTTTGGCCCATTGTCCCACTCTTATTTATGGCTTGGCTCAGAGGTTTTTGCTGTAAGAGGTATGGCTCTCACTCACTTCTGCTGCTACTTTTACTAGCTCAATGTTGCTATGGAGTACTCAGACTGGGGATGCATCTGCAGTTGACTCCTACTGATATAGCTAGGCATCGGGTATTGCTTGTTCATATTTGCATTAATATTCCCAAAACCATGCAATGAACCAGGTTTTAAGGAGAGTTCACCTTAAACTTGCACAGTAGTAAACTCAATTGCATTAAAATTTGAGCCGTTTAGTGGGGGGTAAATGCATACAAACTGTTTTATGATATTATTTCATGAAGATAGAAGTTTCACACTTTCTAAATATCTCAACAACCAGGTAACACAGATGGAACTTGTAGCCTCACAAGTAAGCTGTCACCCAGATGATTAAATGTTGCTGACAGTATAGGTTTAATTTGAGTGGTTGCTGAGATTTTAAGTTTACAAAATATTATAAATGTAATCGTGACTGCATTTACTGTGACACTTAAAATTCATTTTAAGACTGAGAACTTAAGGAATACTACCACTATAAAATAGGTGGGGCTGAAGAGTTTGCTATTTATACTTCTTTCATGGGACGTTTAAGGGAATAATAATGCTTCAGTACTATTTACTATCAAAATCAGTAAACTGACACAATGTGTGACAGACATTTAAATATGGAACATCGACTAACATGAACTTTTATGGCACAAATGAGGAATGTTCCTTGACATAAATAACACTTGAGAGGTATGGGTAGGGTATTGGAGGTGTTCAATTTGTACAAGGGATGCCAAGGGAAGGTTTAAAGATGCTGCATCCAGAAATATGATGCAAACGGTGGAGGATACCAAGGCCTGCATGGGAGGTGGATTACAGTTTTCGGGGGCTAAAATTAATAATCTAGTCCAGGTTGGCAAAATATTAGTTGAGGGACAATGAAAATTATAATTTCATAATCTAAAAGTATTTCTTGAATTAAACACAAGTACCCAAGTCAGAACACTAAATGTGTTGCTGTTCGGTAAATAAGTTCATTGATAAATACAGTCTTGTTACGGGAGTGTATCCTTTTGCCTAGTTGGAAGCATATTTAAGGTAGACCAAATGTTAAGATGGTGGTCTTCTAACATACTTAGGACCATGGCAGTACAATTGTCCGACAGTACACTTATTGAGAATTACACTACACCATTAAGTTGGATTTATTAGCATATTTCAGATTTAGGTAAATTGCTTTCAACACTCACTGCGGTGGTGGTGCTGCGGTAGCGTTGTCGCCTCACAGTTAGACGTTGCACGTTTGATTCTCAGTTAGAGCGTCTTCTGTGTGTCGACATGCGTGAATGGGCGTTCCTTCATTGAAGGTTGTGCGTTAGGCCCGGCAAGCCAGCATGTAAAAATCTACTGCCAATCATTAGCGGACTGGAGTTCCGCTGTGGCTACCCTTAACCGGGAAAAGCAAAAAGACAGTTTAGGTAAATTGCTTTCAACAGGCAGGAAGGAAATAATGCTTCATTGGGAGGTCCATAAGTAAGAAGTTTTGGTATGTGGGTACTAAATTTACGTGTTTTTGTTTTTTTTTTTACAGGTGGGAAGTGCAGTCAGTGGCATGAAGGAAGAAGATGTTAAAGGTGAGAAGAGTAGCATTGGCACTGGTCAGTGATCTGAAGAAAGCAGTCTTGAAAGTGATGGAGGTGCTTATGGTAGAGGTTCCAGATGCTAGAGAAGGGCGCGATGACATCCTAAACAAGGGAGTGCAGAGTGCGTAGCATTCAGTGGTCTAAGGGAAATGGAATTCTGCTGGGGTTAGTTATTATATTTTGCTTGTACTGCAAAGTGGGACTTTTGGAAGTAAATTTTATTTTAACCTTTTAGTCAACTGGTGGTTTTGGGTATTTATATGACAGCGTGTTCAGCTGATCATAGGGATCCAGTTTGGTTTACGATGGTTTTAGGATCACTGAATGATGCTTGGCCTAGTCCTTCTTTTATGGGTGGTTAGGTCTGACAAATTTCTGTATGAGGGAGGGGAACAGCCTGGTTAGGCATGTGGGCCTATAAGAGGGACAGGCTTGCCCTCTTCTGTTCCCCCTCTGGTGTTTGGATGTTCATTTCAAGGGTTTGGGAAAGGAAAGTGAGCAGCTGGAGGCTGCTTGTTAACTAAATAAGTGGAGGTAGGGATGCTGCTTATTTGGGGGAAGGTAATTCAATAAATGGTGTATGAAGCGAGTCTTGGACACTGCTTCATAAGTAAGGTAAGCAAGCAGAGGTATGGACGTTGCTTATGGGGGCAGGATGAGTAGGTCATGCTGTCCTGCTTAATTTTAGATGGATGTTATGCTGTGATTAAAAGCATTTATTCTGTGTTCAGTTCTATTTAATAAATGTTGCTCATCAAAACTATGTTATGGAAGTTTAATAAAGGTCGTCAAATGTCATTCGGTGTGATGTGTTTATTGAAGGGGACCAGGACAATGTCAGACTATAGATTATCAGTGCAGAGAGGTACTTAACAAGTCTTTATTTGATGCAAGAAAGGTGCTTAATAAAGTTATCCTCTTCTTGAATTTAGAGCATAATCACAGTGCTCCATGAACCTTGATTACAAAACAGCAAATTATACACACTGTATACCTCTTAAACTAATATTATCTATGTTTATGTGCATGTGTGCATCTGTGGATATATGTATATATATATATGTATATAAGTGCATATACTTGTGTACATATTACATATGCATGCTTACAATCATGCAGGCTCTCAACAGCTTCAGCATAATGGCATGAGGTAGCAGCCACTCTTAACTGGAGTAAGACTGTTAAGTGTTTGCATAGTGACAATCTGTGGGTTATCCCATCCCATAGCCTCCTGCAGGTGGTATATTAAGTGTCTGTGACTGCATTTTGTTTGAGGTGCAGTGATCTCGGAATGAGAATAATAAAGTAAGAGTGTGGAGGGTATGGGGAGCTTACCCCCTGTTAAAAATACTTTTCATATGTTTCTCGTTTGCAAATAAGATGACAAACCTGAGTACATATATTATGGAACTGTGTGGTAACAGAGCAACAATATGCACTGAACCAGTAGGATGGAGAGAGGAATCCTAGTCTGCCAGCAATAGTCTTTCTATTAAAACATCTGTTTTTGGGGTAAGCATGATCTTATAACTGTAGTACATTATTTATTATGATCACTGCTGCAGGAATTCATTGGATGACGGAACAGTACCAATCACTTTGCCCTCCAATCCCAGCAATGGGCGAGTCTTCAATAACATTCTATGGAAGTCATCCAAACCAAATTCTGCACTGCTGCTTCTGGAGTGGACAGTAATCTTGCAATGTTTAGAAACGGTATGAATCAACATCAGAGCTACAGCAGCCTCAAAAGCTACTCTAGATAGACTCTTGAAGAATATTGCAGTGGGGGCTGTTAACATAACACTGTGAGCCCTAATAGCTGCAGTCACGGCTTTAGCAAAATATGATCCATACTTTAACCACTTGGAAAGGTTTTTTTTTTTTTTTTTTGTTAAAAATCGGCAAGTTAGTTTGACTTTTGTAAGAAATGAAACACTGATTAGTCTATCCAATAGTTTTGGTTCTCTCTCGGTCAAATAATATATAAATGACCCTGACAAAATTCCCCCCTTGGCTTTTGCCTATGGAAAAAGACAATTAAATGGACAGATGGGTCTATCTCTTCACCTGTTTCCATTTGTTAAATTAAATCGGTAGGAAGGCTTATCTGAACAGCCTATTCAGCCGTGATGAGAACTAAGAAAGCACTGATATTATACAATACATCAACAAGATATTATACAATACATCAACAAGATATTATACAATACATCAACAAGATATTATACAATACATCAACAAGATATTATACAATACATCAACAAGATATTATACAATACATCAACAAACAGGTACAAAATTGGCAGAAAACATTTATAAATCTGAATGCCTGCGTATTAGTAGGTTCTACAAACTTATTCTATAAGTGGGAAGTCATACAGGGTAATCACAGCATATCACAAGTAAAAGTACATAAGTTTAGGATTCACATATATTACTGTATAGCTACAATGTAAACTTTAAATAACATACGCAGTTTATAGTTTCATAAGAGTAGTGCAATATTTGCACCAGTATCTGATGATTAATTAGACACTACTTAGACAGCATAATAACTAGCCATTATACAGGCAGGTACAGTTTATGCTCCATTTTGTAGATGTTCAAGGAGTTGTTTACCTAAAATCAGATTAATCCTTCAGCCTCCCAACATCTTGGGAAGTGCATTCCAAGAAGTTGCAGCAATCTTGGTAAATGTGTTCTCACCAAGAGCTTTACTACAAGGAGGAATGATAAGAAGGAGGGCTTCTTCAATGGATGAATGGAGGGGGTAAGCTATTGGGCTACAATGGAGTCTTCCGGTAAGAGGAGGGCAGTTCCTACTCGATGCATATAAATTGAAGACTAGGTAGTTAAGTTGAAGGTGCCCTAGCAGCCACTGGAAGACTGTCCATCTCTTTAGGGGGAAATACAGTGTTGTCCTCCTTGGGAAGGTAATGGGAAGAAAAGGCAGATTTTTATTGGCTGCAATATATAAGACATTTGCATTTGGGGCAGATTTTAGTATGGCAACAGGTAGGCAGTTTTCAAGTTTAGGCACTGCCATTTGTATCAAGGTTCATACTTCAAGAGGTAGAAGTTGCGTGCATCTGTAGGCAAATTTGAGTTTTTGATGGATGGATGGATTTCATACCTCTCAACCTCTTGGAGCAAGAAATCTGGGCAAAGCCATGAATTAACGGGGGACAAAGGCCCAAAAGTAGGGACATTATTTTTAAATATTATTCTCATAAACTTAGAAAGGTGGTAAAACAACAAGCTTTATTTTGGCATGAATCTTCTGAAGGGTGTGAAGTCTGACACTTAAATGTGTGTCATTATCTTCTGACTTCAACTCTCAATGATTTTCTAGAAAAAAAAAACACAATTTTATAAGAAACAGATCAAAAATATGAGGCAAAAATGTGGACATTCTGTGAAAATCTGGACAGATGAGAGGTATGATGGTTTTGTATTATTGCCACTTTGTACACTGAGTAAAAGTAAACTGTTGATCAAAAAGCCCACCAACGTAATTCTGATGGGTTACTGTGCGGGATAGGGGAGTAACCTTGTGGTCATCAATTACTATGTGTTTTGCTAGCCTGTGTTGGGTGTGAAAAATCATGTTAGCTGATTTGTTACAGTTAAGTCTCTCTTTAAGCCAGTTGCAGGCAAGACTGAAGTTCTTTTCTAGTTATTTTCCTGAAGTCTAGGGAGAGAGAAGTCAGAACCAATTATAACAATATGTAAAGGGTGCAACTAATGCGGGAGGGGAATACTGATAACAATACCATCAATGTAAAGGGTGCAACTAATGCGGAGGAATACTGATAACAATACCATCAATGTAAAGGGTGCAACTAATGCGGGAGGGGAATACTGATAACAATACCATCAATGTAAAGGGTGCAACTAATGCGGGAGGGGAATACTGATAACAATACCATCAATGTAAAGGGTGCAACTAATAGGGGAGGGGAATACTGATAACAATACCATCAATGTAAAGGGTGCAACTAATAGGGGAGGGGAATACTGATAACAATACCATCAATGTAAAGGGTGCAACTAATAGGGGAGGGGAATACTGAATAACTAAGTGTCCCAAACAGGCCCTTGTGGCATACTGGCATAGAAAGTACCATTACCAAGAATGTATTTATATGCATGACAGTGAACATCCTCTGGGATCACTTCATTTGTGGGGAGGGGGAGCAAAGTTAGTAGAGTCCTAATGCCAACACTTCAAATAGCAAACAAACGTGTATACTTATTGCATAGAATCTCCCCTTCATTGTTACAAGAAGCCCTTATCAAATGTTCTGTTAATAAGGCATGATAAAGCACACATTGTTGAGTCACTAAAACCATGCATTTGAGGTCCGTACAGTAGGAAGTGTGTTTAATGGATTTGATGGTACACTTGAGGTCAATAAATAGGGTGCGTGTAAGTTGGCCTTTACCACAGATTCACACATGTGGCTTGTAAATAAGTGCAATTCTGCTAGTGTGCTGTACACTGGTTTGAAGCACTGCTGCTTGTTAGATAATATATTGTATTTTGATATGTGGTCTAAAATTAACGCATACATGAGTTTTTCCATAAACTTGACAAACAGGCATAGTACAGCTACAGACTGAGAACCAGCAACTCCCCTTAGAGTGCTCAGTCTTATGAGTGGTTATTATGATGCACTGTTTCCACTTATATGGAATAATCCAAGTAGGAAAGGTGGAGTTATTTTACATAAACATGAAATTAAACAATAACAGAGACACAACCAAATGAATCAGAGCTGAAGAAACTGAGTTTGAGCTTTTAGTAGTATCTACCGTTTCCAAATCTTTAAGAAGCTGCCTGGAACTAATGCCTTTAAAACTGAATATTGGTATGCTTATGATAGTCATTGGGTAGGTTATTCATGTTGGTAATTAGAAGACATGGGACAGTTAAAATGCTGATTTGGGAGTTTAGGTGATGAAGAGATAAGTTGCTTGCTGGTGTTCAGTAAATCTTATTTTAGGTTATCATGGAAATTATGACTGCATTCTCAGTTACAAGTTAGGGTATCCAGCAAGTTCCAGAACTGATTATTTGCAGCTAGTTGAATTATTTATCTAGTTATTATAATCCATTGCTTTAACAGCATTGGTAGTAATAATGGTGCCTGTGTTTAGCTCATGAAGGTTAGTTTTTTTGTTAGTTGGTTTGCTTTCCATTTGAACATTGTCAGGTCTCAGATGTACTACTAGTTAAAGAAAATGTGCAGGAGCACAATGTAAGCACAGCAGCGAACTCCGTGGATAAGTAAAGATAATCACTGCCTACTTTTAACCTGGGGCTGTTATTACAGGAGCAGCTGCATTTTGCTGAAAGTGAGTAGAATAGCAATGTTAATCGTTTAGCTAAGATTTAGTAATGCCAAGGATGGTAAGGGTTGTAATGTGGGACCAATGCAGATCTCTCAATTGTACATATTTTGGAAGTATGTACCTATTTTCAGACTTGATTTACCTATTTTTAATATATATGTATATATTTGCAGGCTCAATTTACCACTTCACTTGATTTTCTGAATCACCCCCCCATCACACATGGTTTTAAAGCTATTCTGTACACAGGAAACCAGCCCACATTACCAACAGAAATAAGTGCCCATATTTTATTGCTCCCCTTTTCAGAAGAAAAAAAAAACAGCTTTGTGAGGCAGATTTTGCAATATATCATTCATCAAAGTCTACACGTTTTAAACTGTCCTTGATAATATTCTTACAGATGTGCTTCAATTTTATTTTTTAACCTTGTATTTCTGAGTATTCTGCAGTCCTGCTGGAAGTGGGGAAGATTTACATGCTATTCATTATTTATATTTTATGCTAATCAAGTGTCCATATCTTTGGCTAGATGTACCTACTTTGCAAGAGTTTTTGCACATATTTTCAGTCTCTGTAGGTTGAGATGTATGTTCCCATATCACAACCTTTGCTCATCTGTTGTTTATGCTATTTCTGTTTATGCATGCAGTGGTGACACAATTAAAAGTACATGGGGAAAGATTATTATTAATGGATTGCTGAAGGAAAGGGTTGCTTCTATACCTCTATATTTAAGCAGTACTAGTACTGTGAGCACAAGCAATGGTAGTGCTGTTTTATGCAGGAGTTTTTGTTGTGAGAAGAGGGTTTACCTGGATTTTAGTTGTTTGTTGTTCATGCAGATGGTAGAAGTTCTTGTCACCATGACTGCACTAAGACTGTGGCTTGTAAAGTAATAAATTTTTATGGAACTAGTTGTCTGGAGAAAGGCTTGGGTTGGTGGAGCTTTGTAAAGCAGGCTTCACAAAGTAGTGGGATAATGAGAGTTAGTGTGGGACATAATTTTATGGTGCCCGCAGCAGTGATATGGAGGGGTAGGTCTCTATGACCCAGAAGACCAGAGTTCAATTAACAGCTCCGATCACTTGATGGTACAAGGCAGACGATGATAGGAGATACAATCTTGGTGGGGGGAATGTGTGTACTTATTCAGGGTCATGTTCATGTTCCTTGGACTTCTCTGGTTACAACCAAGGAAACTAGCATACTTGCCTTATATAGGTGTGTGGGTGGAGCATCCAGCTGACATTAGCCCCTTGCAAAAGTGAGGAGATGGTGAGTGCTAATGCCGACTGCACGTCCAACCCACGGATGGTCACTGGGCAGGAGCAAGGTTAAAGATACAGCAACCTGGACCAGAGCAAAGTCTACCTTAATTAAGACCCCTCAAGGTCATTCCTTGGCCCAGTGATGCAGAACAAACTGGCCATAAATAGGCTGATGGTCATCAAGCAGCTGGGGCAAACTGTTGAAAAGACCTGCAACTAAAGTGTTTAAGCAAAAGGAATGTGCTTAAAAGGCCAGACTTTTGTCAGAGTCACCAGTAACTGGCACTCTTGCATGTGGTCATTAATGTATAAATACCACAACTTTATTTAAAGTCAGAAAACATGGTAACCCTGGGAATTTTATATGTATAAGGAGTGAAGGTGTGGATCTCAGGATCTACTACAACGAAGAGTGCACAGGAGCAAGCCCCCTACAACAATACTTTTATTTCTGTTCATTGTGAAGTGATTGCAATGTATTTTGATCACACTTAGAGACCATCACAAAAGACACTTGTAGCTTCCTTAAGTAGCTACTCAGATTTTTTATTTGGAGTACATTGCTCTAAACTGGTTTCTTTAGTTATGCAACTTAAATCAGTAGTTTTAATTATGGCTGTAAAAATTTATGTCTGGAAAAATGTTTTAGGTTTCTGCAGTACAATATGTGAAGAAGGCAGTTTTGAGTCAGTCAAGACAAATTTAGGGGCATGATGCCTTTTTAAAGATTAGACTGGCTTGCTATGTAGGAAGTGGTAGGAGTTTTCATTCTACAGATTTAGCTATACAGATGAAAACTATCTATAGATATACATATGCAAGATATGCAAGATGGCCCCCTCAGAAGGTACTCACATTAAACTACATGAGTGGTTTATACTCTGTTTCAAGTTTACGGGATGGTTTAGTTCATTTATTGAAGCTCTATTGGCTTCATTTTAAAGACACGGCTTTATGCAGTTGATCAGCGCTGTGAAGCGGAGAAAAGTGTTTTGCTACAATTTAGGAAGAAGATAGCAACGATTCACTGCCTTAATGTCGGTGAATTAAAGATATTTCTACGTTTTATATTCAAAAAGCTGTTTTATGTAGGGATGATTGTCTTTAGTTTGTTTTCAGCTTTTTTATGTCATGTTTTACAATAACAATTTTCAAATATTATTCTTGTAGGTTCAATCATACATTCTCACTGCTCTATAACAATAGGAGAGTTGATTGGATGTGACTGTGCTGTTTACTCTAGTTGCCATTGGTTTTTAATTAATAATCAAGAGCATTAATTGTCTAACTTTCCCGCCTAGAGTTGTATTTAAAAAGTATTGTCTTTTATTGTAATTCATCTGATGCATCCTTTTTCTGTCATTAAAGAATCCATTTTTGGAAGTTTTTGGTGCCTATTCATCATTTTCATCATGGTGAGACCATCAGTTTTCTTTGTGGAAGGTACTCGCATTATAAATTATCTTTCACTTTAGGCTTTTTTTTTATAAACATTATGTTATGCACATCAAAGCAGTGACAGGATAAGCTAGGACAAATTGCCTGTGCCCTTTAGCCTTGCTCCGCCCTTTTGTTATGTCACCCAGAGGCTACACTAAAGGTCTCTGCTTAGGGCTGATGGGAAAGGGGAGCAAACATAAGTATGAAGCAGTTCAGAAATTGTTGCTTAGGGCTGACGGGAAAGGGCAGCAAGCATGAAGCAGTTCAGAAATTGTTCTGGCATGAGAGACTGTAACGCAGATGTTAACTGTTCAGGAGAAATATCTGAACACACCTGCAATAAAAGGAGGGAGATGCAGATGTGCAATAAACACACTGCCTTGGTGGCATATGGGTAGTAGTGTTCTGCTAACCTATCCCTAGCAGCCTACCAAAACTCAATGCTCCTCTCCCTCCTGTCAGTGTGTGTGATGAATCATCAAACAGAGAGTACAGGGATTGCCTGTCAGACCTACATATGGGACCTTTTCAGTTTTATAGTGCAAAGTAAGAGAAGGATCTCTGAGAAAACAGCTTCTTTGTCCTGATTTTCATTTGCTGAGCTCAGATAAACCCTTTTGGGTGTTATTTCCTTCTCCTGCCTTTTTCCATCAGTGCTTGAATAGTGTACTCTGCTGCTTTGACTTTTTTTTTTTTTATTAGGAAATTAGGACATGCTTCTGAGTTAACTTTGGCTGGCACAGTAAAGCCTGTGCTATTGATTAAAAGTATCATTTGGAAGTTTTGGCAGTACAACTTGCTGATATTGCAGTTTTTTTTCTTTGGGATTATAATTATTTGAGGTGTATGAGCAGAATTACACCACTGTATTTTTTATCATTTAAATTGCAATTGTGGCATCAATTTGTATGTTAAACTTTCCTGACAGGAATTTTTCATCAGTTTATTATTTTTTCTTGTCTAATACTGCTTTAGTCTGTTTTTGTTCATTTAGTTTTGAAGCTAGCCTTTATTTGTTACAATTGGGGAAATTTTGTGACATGCATTTTGTGCTTTGAACTGTGTTACTGAAAATACTGTAATTTTCTCAGTGAAATGTTCAGAATAGTATCCCGACAGAAATAATCTTTAGACTGATAGTTAGATAAAGAATAATGGGATTTGTACGTCCTTTTACTGGGCCGACTGTGCAGTCAGTATTTGGTATTGACCTGGACAGTTTTGACTTGATGATTTCAGATACAATGCCTCCCCCTCTGTCATCTACCTCTTTATGCAAGTCAATAAATACACCTTAACCTAGGGGTTGTGACTCCACAGTAGCCTTAAGCAAGCTATTGGATCACTCGCCCTCTTATCCAGGTCCCCTAGTGTGGTGTGAGTACCCCAACTGTGCATGACATGGGTGGGGTCAGACATGTCCTCCAGGGCTGTACCAGTGTCTGGTTTGGGTATAGGAGAACCAAACTGTTTAGGTGCAGGGGAAGTCAGGGGTACATAATCTGTTGCTAGTGGTGATAAACCTCCCCCAGGGGATTCTCCCACTATGTAATGCATTAAAAAAGAAAAAAGAGAGAGAGATAGAAGACCCATTGTGTCACAGAGCAAGACCCCTGAATGGGTTTCTATCTGGGGTGGTGGCTATTGCTAAGGCTATTATCCATTGTTCAGGCAGTTGATTACAGGGTTCAAACCTGAGTTATGAGTAATGCCAGAGCTCACTCCCCTGTTCAACCATCCAGGGATTTAAATTTTAAATGGAAAATGGAATATGACATTTCAGAACTGTCAGAATCTAATCAGTCAGCTTCCTATAAGGACAAACCGGTGCAGAAAACCAGATATTTTCTTTTTCCAAAATGCCAGCTAGCTTTAGGGATGCAGTCAATTCACAGCGATTTTTGTCTGCTCTTGAGGTCAGCAGGGTATATATGATCTTTTGGAGGATAAGGCCATGGACATGGCAACCTTCCCTCCATTAATCCCAGCATTTGAGGACATTTTTAAGAAAGCTTGCAATTCTCCACTATTTAATGAGTCTGCCTAAAAAAGTATATAAGAAATTCAGGATGTGGTTTATCATGCCTAATATCTCAGGTCCCCTCTCGGCAAATCTGGATGCTGTGACCTCCGTGACATCTTCAAACAAAAGACTGTCTTCATCAAACCTAGTCCCTTCAGCTAAGCCAGGCAAGTGGCTAGAATCTCAGGAAAGAATTTAGCACTGTCTAGCATGGTAGCATTTAAAGTGTTTAGCTACCAGCATTTTATGTGGAAGTTTGTGCTGGGATACACACGCAGTTTAGATTAATTCCTTGCATCATTGTCTGCTGAGCAAAAAGTCTATATTAAGGATAGTGTTCAATGTTTCTCAAGAGTCTGAACATACTTTAAGTAGTGCCTTAGAAGGGGTTGATGCTGTTTCAAGAAAAGCAGTAATGCTTGTGGTGAGATAAGGAGGTATGCCTGGATGGACAGTCAAATCTTTTCTGTTGAGTTAAAAAAATGATATTATGAATGTCCCACTTGATTCTGAGATTGTGTTTGGTACAGCAGCTAATCTGATCCTTAAACATTGGGATAACAGAGGTAAATTGAAAGTAGTATCTAAAATGTTCCATATTCCCAATTTTCCCTCCATTAAACAGGATAATTTTTGGAGGACCTACAACAAAAGTCCAACTTAAACCAATGCCAAAACATCAAAAGGAAATGGCAGTATGAGAGCTCCGCCAAAACCAAGAAGAAGGGTTTCTTTCCCAAAATGGATAATCCCACCTTCCAAACTAAGAGCCCTCTTTGTTTCCTGCCTTGAAAATTAGCTTTTAACAAGGCAGCTTGGCCATCATTAGCTTCCAACAAATGAGTGGTCAACAATGTTGGTAGCAGTTACAGGTGACAGTAGAAGGAACATCCACCTCATTTTAAAGGTATGTCTCCTCAACTGCTGCACCAGACCTAGTTATTCCTTCTTGTACTGCAGCAAATATGCTGTACTCCTTCAGAAAGAATGGAAAGTTTGTACTTCAGAAAGAATGAAAAGTCTGTATTCCAGAATTTTCCTGGTTCCCAAAAAATAGTTAACTTGGAGCCTGGTGTAGGACCTATTCTTTCTGAACACCTTTGGCAAGGTCCCAGAATTCAAGATGCTCACCCTGTAGACAGTGCTTCCTCTTTTGCTGGACCATTGCTTCATGGTGACACTGAACTCTAGACATGTAGGATGCATATCCCCATTGCTCATCACTTCAGAAGATCTCTGAGATTTGTTGTATTTGGTTCTCTGCATTGCACTTTGAGCTATTCACTGTGACTTGAGTGTTTACCAGCTGTCTTGCTCTGGTAGTGACTCCTAACCAGATTCTCGGCATTCACATCTTTCCTTACTTGGTAGATTTGCTGATCTGTGTAGAGTCTGCATCCAGGTGTTTGGAATTGCTAGAAAAGGTCTCAACCTTGCTCTACCTAGTGTTCGAGTTGAATCTTCAGAAGTCATGCCTGGCAGCCTCACAAAGACTTAATATATTATAACAAAAGAAGGGCCTTTTGTCCTAAAGACAAGATCCTGTCTGATCAAATGGTGTTTCAGGAATTCTCCGGGAGGAACTTCACCTCATCAAAAGGATTCATAAAAATTCTAGGACTTAAGCCATCCATAATTCTCATGTTACCACTGGCCTGTCTCCACATGAGGAAAATTCAATGGCATGCCAAGAATTATTGGACCCAGTATCTACATTCCCTGGAATCTCAGTTTCCAATTCTGCCCTTCATCAGATGAGAGTAACAGTGATGGACAGCATCATAGCTGAGTATGAGTGCATGTGTTGGCCACTTGGGAGCCCAAGGACACACAGAATCAAATCAATATCAAGGAAATGTTGGCAGTGATCCATGCCTTGAAAGTCTTTCACCACCAATGGACTTCAGGTCTGGAGGTTATAAACAGTACCACCATGTTGTGGTATGTCAGTAAACAAGGGGGTACAAGGCCATACCCTGTTTGCTAGTTGGTAGTGATGGCCTGGGAGCTGGCTTTACATCTTTCATTGACTCTTCAGGAACATGCATCCTATCAGAGCAAAACATCATGGCAGATAGACTAAGCAAATCCTACGCAGACCCACATGAGTGGAAGCTCAAGGCAGTGGTGTTCCAAAATCCAGTCAAGATGTGAGGAACACCTCAAATACATATCTTCACTTCCTTTCAAGACAGACAGCTGGAGAAATTCTGTTCCAGACATCCTTGCAGCCATGCCCGGAGTACAGACACATTCTCATTCTCTTGGATGGGAATGCTCCTTTATGTGTTTCCACCAGTTCCACTGATTTACAAGGTACTTCTGAAGGTTCAGAAAGAAATTCGAAAAGTCATTGTAGTGACCCCCCCTGGTCCAGGAAATCTTGGTTCTCCCTTCTAATGATATTGGTCAAGGGTGGACCCTAAACTAATAAGGCCGTTTAAGTATCCCTGTACACTGATCTGTCAGGACAGTTGCATGGTATGGACTGCAAAACACATTTTTACTATGTAAGTTTCCCAAAAGAGTAGAGTAGAAAATGTGTAAGTGTCCACAGGGATTTTCTAGCATGCTCCTAAACATTTCAATGGAGGTATTTGGAGCAGAGTGAAATGGCACAGCAGGTTAGTGTGTATACGTATGTTTGAGTGATTGTGTAGGGACAAGAGTTGTCAAAGATTGCAGCCTTATGCAACTGTGATGGCTATGTAGGGGGAAATCATGAATGTAGAGTGTGCAGGTCATGAATGTGGGTACATTTGTCTATATATGTGCATGTGTCCCTATGCTGGTGTCAAAGTGTTTGTGTAACATGTCATGTGGCATGTGGGGAGGCAAACAGACTAAGTATAAACTGGCTATGATGGGGGGTTATAAGAGGATCTGCAGCCATTAGACCACCAGGAAGGACTTCTCCAGCACCATAACATGCCATTTCCAAGAAATAATGGCACCCAGATGTGGTGAGAGATCAGGAATGGCAATTGGTGCAAGACAACACAGGTCTGCAGCATCCAGGGCTTCAGCAGTAACAGCATCAGTACTTATTAGTTATGACCACCCATCCTGGTATGATTGTAGGGCAATTTCCTGTGCTTTCTCCTGCTATCCTGATGCACTTGGGAATTCTGAGACACTGTGGCAACTGTCTAATGTACACAGACAACCCTCTCCTCTTACCTCCCAACACTCATACATGTGAGAGATGCACTTGTATCACCAAACTGGAAGCAGTGCACACTCTAACCAAGACTGGACTAGCTGGTCAACACCTGCAACTCACTACATAGAATGCACAGCCCTCCAAAACACCAACCACCACAACCCACACATAGAAACACAAACCATACACCCACCTTCGTGGAGGCTCTCAATAAAAACTTACCCAAACAACAGAGACCCCCCCCCCCCCGAGACAGAAACGTACTCCACCACCACAGCACAACACCAACTCCAGAACACATAGCTCACCACCACAGTGTGCCCCTCAACCTAAGCCCTTAAGGCAAAACACTTTGCCCAATGTACTAATCATAGGAGACTAAATTGTGATGTACACTGATGTCCTACTCACTAGGTTGAACAAAGAGAAGGTGACAGTCAGTTGTCTATTGGGTGCCAGGATCCACCACATAACACATGCACTCAGGTCACACCACAAGTACAAATATGACTCAGTCATTGTCCATGTGGGGGTGAATGACCCGAGATGTACCTCCCTGGACTACATGAAAAGAGATGTGATGGAACTCTCAGATTATGTGGCTCAGGCAGGTATGACCCTAGCCCTGAGCAGTATTCTACCATCACCCAGAAAGATACCACAGTATGAGCAGAAAATGATTGATTTCAACAATTGGCTAAGTTTCTGGTGCCATTCTAAGGGGATTCAGTATCTGTCTGCCTGGGACGACATGACTGATGGACCTCGATACTTTGCCAGAGATGGCCTGCATCTGTCACCCCTGGGATTCCGGGTACTGGCTAAGGCTCTTGCCACCCCTATAGTGCCTTTTTAGGCAGTGTTTCAAAGACCAAAATTCCACCGTAACAGATACAAACAAATGCAATCTGAAGGTCATGCTACTCAATGCTAGAAGTCTAAATCTCAAGATGCATTCACTCGAAGCTCTCCTCAAAATGGAAAATGTCGACATCTGTGCTGTAATGCAGACCTGGTTTAAAGAGGCAGAAAGCACCCCTCTGCTCCCAGGCTACAACTCATTCCAAACCTTTTGGCTCCAGAATATGGCCAGAAGCTCCAAAGGCAGTGGTGTCTCCATATTCTTAAAGGATACGCACACCTCTAGACTGGTAGCCAGGATAATGCATCCAAGATACTTCAGGTACAACTAACACTGGGTAAGACGGCGATACAAGTCATAGCCCGCTACAGAACCCCAAACATGTCCCTAGACTCTCACTCCAAGTTCCTAAGCACCCTGGAGTCTATCAAGGTCCAATCCAATACTCTCGTACTAGGTGACTTCAACTACCCTTCCATCAACTGGGAAAAATATTCAAGTACCAATGTACAGGCCCAACACTTTCTGGAATTTATCAATTCCAATGCCCTCGACCAGCTCATTCTGACCCCCACTAGAGGGAGCAACATCCTTGACCTGGTTATCACCAACACGGGAGACCATTGCTCCACACCTATAGTCAATTCCTCTCTGGTTAAATCTGACCAGAAACTGATCAGAATGGAAATCTCTATCTCACCTACAACTCCCGCTAAGGTGACTACCCTGAAAAACTTCTCTAAAGCTGACTTTGGGCTCCTAAAAACAGAGGTGGCTAACTTCTTGGCACCCATGCCAATGGAGAATAGCTGTACTACTGCAGAATCATACACCAATGCACTGTACGAGCACGTACACAAATGCATGGGCCTTGTCATACCAAATAGAACTAAGATGCTCTCCTCCAAAAAAAGGAAGCCAATCTGGTAGTCCCCAGCCATCAATAAACTCTACAACAGGAGGAAGAAACTGTTGAAGAAAAAAATAAAGTCACAAGACTGGAAAACCTCTCTCATCAGTCTCAATAAAAAGTTGAGATCCCTTATCAAATCCTCTAAAGCCAGCTATGAAAGCAGAATTGCAGCTGACACCAAAAACAACCACAAAGCCTTCTATAGCTATATCAAAAACCTCCAAGGCAATACCCAGATTTGCTCCAGGTTATTGCAGAATGGCACCTCCTATACTGAGCCAACAGATATAGCCAACATACTGGCAGACAGATTCAGTGCCAATTTTACCCGTCCCCCCGTCCCCCCCAAGGGCCCTATCACAATGGTACCCACCATTTCTGTGACACAATTACAAGCTGCATTGTCCAAAGCCAAGAATACAACATCCATGGGACCTATTAATATCCCTGGCTGCATCCTACATGAACTACAAAATGAACTGGCACCACATCTGTGTACCCTGTTCAATCATAGCCTTACCTCAGGCTATGTCCTTAATGAATGTCACACTGCTACAGTCATCCCACTCCATAAAGGGGGAGCGACTACAGACCATGGTAACTATTGCCTCATTAGCCTGACGAGTCTGGTATGCAAAGCTATGGAGCGCATCATCGTGGACCTGCTTAACAAAGATGTAGGCAATCTCCAAACTCTCGAGCCCACACAGTTTAGTTTTATCAAGGAGAGATCCTGCCTGTTGAACATGGTTGACTTCTTCGAGGCAGTCACCAAGGCTGTGGATGAGGGTAAGGCAGTGCATACAGCCTACCTCGACCTGGCCAAGGCCTTTGATACCATTTCCCACATGGGTATCGGTGATAAACTCAGCAAACTAGGCATCAATCCTTACATCACTAGGTGGGTTGCAAATTGGCTCACAGACAGGACCCACAGAGTGAAAGTTGCGGATTCAAAGTCAGACTGTCGACCAGTCACAAGTGATGTCCCACAAGTCTCGGTCCTGGGCCCTCTCCTGTTTGGCATCTACTTCACAGAAGTCCAGGCCAACACAGAAGTACTCTGGCTGACCAAGTTCGCTGATGATGGCAAGCTAGGAGTCATTATCAACTCGCCAAGTGATGCAGACATCCTACAAAAGGGCCTCTCTAAGACCAATGACTGGTGTCAGAACCATGGCCTGAAGCTTAACACCAAAATATGCATTATCATCCCCTTTGGAAAAAACTCAGTCCCCATGAATTACCTTGTTGATGGGAGCCCACTGAACACTGAAGGGGCCATAAGAGATCTGGGCACCCACGTCGACAGCCACCTCACCTTCGACCACCACATTGCCACTGTGGTCAGAAAGTCCTTCTATGTGACATCTTATAACCAAAGGTTTCACATCCAGGAAGAAAGAGGTCATCATCCCTCTGTACTCATCCCTCATTAGACCAATCATCGAATATAATGCCCATTTGGCATGTAGCTGACCAGACACCTACAGCAGCTGGAGAGGCCACAAAAGTACCACACAAAAAATATCCTAAGCCTTAAACATGTCCTAAATGGACAGACTGAAGAAACTTCAGCTGTTCTTAGTCTCCTATCGTCTACTTAGAAGTTACCTCTGCTTGACTTACAAAACCATGTCCAACCCAGTCCTATTTGAAATGCTACACCTAAAGAAATCCCAATCCCCCTGTGCCACATGCTCTAGAGATCACAACCTTATTACCACAATTAACAGAACATGCTGCAGGGACAGATTTATTTCCCAAAGACTGCCCATACTCTGGAATAAGCTTCCCATTCATATCAAGCAGAGCACCTCGCTGGCCCTGTTCAAGAGAAATCTTGACAAGTGGATGAATAACAGAAAGTTCACACCAGGGATCACTCCGGTTGCCCTACTGGATATGGGAACTGTGAACTAACATCAGGTGGCACGGTGCCTGGGCAATTTTTTTGGGCTAGGCTTGTAAAGGCTCCAGGGCCATTAGCCTAGTACACACCTATGAACAAGGAACCAGAACAACTAGTGACTAGTAGGATAGCATACACTTTAGCAAGGATAGTAAGCTGTAGTAATACACCTATAAAATGTGTGCATCCTTGCACGTGTCTATAATTGTGTGCTTCAAGTATGGGTAGGCATACCTGTACATGATCTGCTAAGAACCACACTGCTGTGTAGCGTGGATTGCTAGGATCACAACAGAGAAGTACAGAACCACTCTAGCTGAGCAGTCATTTAATGACATGTTGCTCCTGTGGAGCTGTAGAGGAATATAAATCACTAAATATCACAAAGACCTACATCACATACTTGGTGGTGCAGTGTAAGTTTTTCCATAGTGTCCCTGACTAGGAATACAACCCTTTATGTTTATAACCATCTGTCACTTGTGCCTGAAAAGTGTACCTGGATCGGACCCACCAAACTAATTAATAAAGTAAATGGGTCTATATTAGAACATCGGAGTTTCAGAACTTCGAATGTTCTAATATCGACCCCTATTCAGCGAACGCTGAAAAAAGTGAAGCTACAGAAAACCAAATGTTTTCCTAGGGAAAGAATTCGGTTGTCCGTGCCTGTCACCTCGCAATTTTCAGCACTGTGGTGGAAAGTTACGGGTCGGGTTCAGGTAAGTGTGCGATTGTGTGGAAGTGAGGGTTAGGGTGGGTTAGGTGAGTTAGGGTTAGGGCGCGGGTCAGGTAAGTGTGCGATTGTGTGGACGTGAGGGCTAGGGCAGGATAGGTGGGTTAGGGCACGGGTGGGGTGAGTGTGCGATAGTGATGGACCTTAGGGTTAGGGTTTGGGTTAAGGTAAGTGGATAGATAGTGGTGTATGTACAGTTTAATGTAGGGTTAGATGTAAGATTTTAGGTGTATGTTTGTGGATTGCTGTTTGTTTGGTGTGCTTGTGTTGTGTGTATGCGTTTCGGAACAGCAAATTTTTTCCATAGGAAAAAAATTGCTGTTCTGCATGTTCGATGTTTTCAGTGTTCGCTGAATAGGGGTCGAGATTAGAACATTCAAAGTTCTGAAACTTTGATGTTCTAATATAGACCCTAGTAAATATATAGCAATCTGCCTGCTCCATACTGGAACGCAGAGCAGGCTTGTGAGCTTATTTAGGGTTCTGATCCTCTCCTGTTCTTGTTTACTCATGCACTGCATGGTTCTTATTTGGAAGGCATTCTCTGGCAAAAGAGTTATTTAATGTGCAAACTGGTACGTTTCATTTTTGAAGTTCATTATTTACTTTGGCTTGAATGTCCTCTTATTTTTACTGTTGTGAAAAATGTTATAGCAGTGTGACTTCTAATTTACTGACAAAGTACTTGCAGTACTATTATAAAAAATGGAGTAGCTTACTATTTACTTAATACATGGTTTCTGGACAGTTGCACTGTTGGTTGTGTTTTCAACAAAGTAAGTTGTTTTCCAATGCAGAATAGTGGGGCAGGAAGATCGTTTGTTATTTATAGTATAATTTTTGTCTGATTTCAGACATATTTTGAATTTCTGTTTTCAAATGTCTGGTGACATTTTAAGGAAGCTTTTTTTTAATTTAACAAGCATAATTTCAGAAGTGATGTGCACATAATCATGAAACAAGCACAGTGGCATGCGCAGTCCATGGCGTTTTGTTATCAAGGCAGACACTGCAGACAAGGAGTGCTTGTGGTTCACTATTTGTACTAATTTATAAGTAGAATACTCGATGGATAAAAACTACTTATTAGTTGACAGGAAGAAATGATAGTTTCATCTCCATCACCTGTAGGACAAATACCAGCCTGCCTTACACAACTTCCCTAGTCTACTCCATGCCCCCCATTTACCCATAATTCTCAGTATCTAACAACTCCTCTTCACATTTCTGATATAAGTGGCAAGTCTCAAGAAAGATGACACCCTTCAGCCCCTGGATGGGAGGGAAAAGGATGGTACTGGAAATGTAACTGTAAATAAGGATGATTTGTTACAATAGCTAGTTAACCGTTTGTCATTGGGAGTCTCATCTTCAATAGCTCTGGGACAGTCTCTCAAACCTGTCCTCTTGGGTGGCTATGCAGGGTAGAATACCCCAGGTAACAGCACTACCAATGTTGGTATTTGAGCTAGAGGTCACAGAAAACTTATAGTGCATCAAAATGTGTTTGGAGAGAGTCACATAGCAGTCACATAAATGTCATCCATGGGAAGCATTCCTAAAGAAGGCCTGTGAGGGGGTCATAGGTCTGCAATTATGAGAATTAATTAGAAGATTCAAGTAAGGGTTTGCCATACCGCTGGTAAAATAAGTTTGTGCAACATAAAAGGCAAATATCTAGGGCTGTCCTTGGCATTTTGGTAGCAAACTTTATGGAAGAAAATAGACATTATTATATCCAAACAACATCTGAGTTGCCTGTGAATATCAGTGCAGTTCAAGATGTACACCCCACGACTGGCACAATTAAGGTAGAATAAGGAAAGGTTGATTAACAGATTGATATCAGACACAGTGGCAACTGTTGGCATGAAGGAATGGCTTGTCTTCATAAACACCTTCACTTTATGGAGAGGTAAACATTAGAATGAACACTCAAGGCCTAGAAATCTGAAACCCTTCTGGGCAAGGTTACTGCAACCAAGAACAGTTTTCAGGGAAGAATGTTAATTCTCTCCAGGAAACTGGTTCAAAGGGAGGGAGTGTGAGCTTCTCCATAATTGAGGTCAGGTCCAAAGGGAGGAAAGCAAGGAGGAGGGCACAGCAAAAACATTCCGGTAAACAAGGTTTTGCAGAATATTATTAATGCTAAAAAAGACAGAGTTTGCATCCAAGTGAAAACCTGAAGTGGTTGGCAGGTATACTTTGGCAGAGGAGAAACAGACCTGAATTAGAACTTAGACACTGGAGCCATGAATGGATGAACTCTTTTGGTAATAGGCAAGCAAAGATGCATGCCCACGTACGATGGTGCACCTAACTGTTACAAGGTTTCTGGACAGAAGTCAGGATCTGGACTACATTTGCTATCAGAATGACCCTGGCTTTGCAATTCTTTCCTTCAAGGAATTGTGAAATAAGGGGATGAGAAGCAAAGAACAAATTGTATATAGCAGTTTCAAGGGTCAGCTCTGGAAAAGCACACCTCTGAGACATCTTTTCACTGGGAGTAAATATGGAATAAGACATTCCTGCATTTCTAGTAAGATGTGGATGCAAGTAGGTTACAGTAAGGCTTCTCTTAGAAAAAGGGTACATAGGGCAGATTCCATGCACTAAATTGGTTGAGGGACCACTTGTGGGGCATCAGGAAATGATGTCTGACCCTGTCCACAAGACAGATAGCTTGATCAGGAATATGAGTAAAAAGTGTAGGTGACTGGAGGCAAAGGCCCATTTCCATACTCTCACCATTTCCTCACAAGGGAGACAGAAGTGAGATCCAACCAGGATGTTCATGTACCAAACCACTGCCATGTTGTCACAGTAGATGATAATGTCATTGGGGGGGGGGGGGGGGGGTCTGGGAGATACAGAAGGTTAAGAATGGTGACCCACTTTTCCAGAATGCTACTATGCAGCTTGGCCTTAAGCTCATGATATACCATGCATATGCTCCAAGTAATGCCCTGCATGTGGGAAGAGAAGCACCCATAATCACTGTTGTCCTGGGAGTTGGAATTCTCTGCTCAAAGGTAAGTTTGACATGAGAGTTTACTCTGCTCTTTTTTGGAAATTTTGACTGCAGCATTAAGATGGTCTACAAACCATAGTATTCTGTAAGCCCATAGTGGGAATGTAATAAAATATTGCACATGGAGCATCATGAAGACTGTGCATGCCACAGGTCTCGGTGCTTGATGGCAGACAGCAGCAGCAGACATACTGTTGGGCATGATTTGCAGAACTGTGGTTTTGATAAAGTTAATTTTTTTTCATAAGCGGGAAAGATTGACAGACCAGTGAATTTAGATTGCAGCATATGAAGGTAACTCAGTAGGCATTAACTGTTATTTGGGAAGACCTGTGACCCAAGATACACTCATCCAAGAAAGGGAACCTTGGAGTTGGAGAGGTACTCTAAGGACATGTGCTTGGTGAACAGCATGAGGGCAGCATTAAAACCAAATGGCATTATCCTAAACAGAAAATGACACGTAAAGGAAACTCCTGGACTCCACAGCAATGCTGATGTGCAGGTATGAATACTAAGAATTCATCCAGTCTCCTTTAGACAGACAAGGGCGGGACTACACTGCACTGTAGCCATCCAAAAGGACTCCTTTATCATGAATTGATTTAAGCCAGGTAAGCTGGCTATAAATAAATTTAGCAATTCCAAGGATCACTTCTGGATGAGGACATCCTTTGTCTTTTTTGATATAAAAAAAGAACTACGAGTAAAGGTTATGCCCTTTCTGATTGGGTGGGATCTCCTGAATAGTTATTTTTAGCAGATGCTGGATCTCCAGGTTGGGTGCAATTCTTTGTTGGGGTAGAACATTATGAAGGGGAAGAGGCTGTGGTACTCAGTGGTCAGGAAGGGAATGGAACAGCCTCTGGATACCATGCCCCTTACCAAACTGTCATATGGGACAGCGTACCCTGCTGACAAATGAAGGTAAAGATGACAAAAGAGTGCCTCCAGATGGGAGATGATATGCAAAAGGTCAGAAATTTGAAAGCTGCCCTGAAGGAAGGACTATGGGATCCCAAGCTGTTCTTCTGGTACCCATCTTCTCTGGGAGCCTGACCATTCTGACAGTTTCCACACCCTCTGTTGCTTCTCCCAGAACATCTAAAATAGCTTTTTTGTGGGTATGGGAACCACAATTGGTGTGTGTTTCTCTCCATTCTAGAAAATGGGGAATGTGCAGACTGCAACTTTACTCCAATCTTCACAAGATTACTGCCATCTTTTTTTTCAGTCTTGAAATTTTGGAATAGATTGGTCCAAAGAGCAAGGTTTCATCAAATGGGCGATTCATATATTATGCCTTAAGAGTTTCTGCAAAAGTCAGGTGGAGTATGTGAGATGTCTGAGAGTTAGGCCTGCACTTTCTGACTTGCTGAAGCACCCACTCCACTATGATCAGATCAAACAGTTTCTTTAACTACAGAGTTGGAAGTTGTCATCTGGAACTCCAGACTAGTCTCAATTCTGAAGGAGAAGGTAGAGGACAAAAACATCCTTTGCTCGAATCTGTCCAGAGACTGTTCTGTGACTCACGAATAAAGTGTATGTGCAGCCCCTATACTGTGTCTCAAGAGCCTACTCAAAGGAAGCTGATGTAATGGTAGAGAGCACTACCGTGTTCTGTGAGCAGCTTGACCAGTCCTTGAGCTGACAGTGGATCTTGCTTGATCATTTAAATATAGCGGACAGCACATCTGAGTTGCTTGATGCATTTGCACCAAAGAAAGTGACTTGGATACCACAAGGCTGCAAGGACAGTCTTGATGCTACTTAGCTTCAGTGCTGATCAACTCACATAGCTAAAAAACTTGGTGACTTCAGACATTAAATGGGGAGAATCAGGTGTTTCTAGTGATGTATTCCACAGGGGAATCAATGGGCTTCCTCTTGTATGTAGTCTTGCCCTCTTACCTTGGAGGGGAAGAGTTCAAAAAAGAGGAGTAAGACTGTAGTCAAGATAAAACTGCAGCATCATGCCAAGAACCCATGAATTCTGGCCTGTGGGCATGGTGGATGCAAAAGAAAATGTTCTCAAGTGAATTACAGTCTGAATCACTGAGTGAGGAGGTTTATACAGGGATGCCTACATTGTGAGTATGGGGGAACAGCTGCAGCCCTGAAGCTAAAGTGGGTCCATCAAGCTCAACACATTAACAGTGACCATCTATAAGCTGGAGGTCAAGGTCAGAAGGGTCAGTCCATCATTTGGATCAAAGGGATGATGCTGATCTCCCCAAGGGTAAAAGGAACACGGATACCTCAGGTGAGGTCAGTGCCTTTGACTTGATCACAAAAATTACAGGAGCCAAGGTTGATCCTAAGAAACTGACACTAAATGTTGGTGCAGGGACTCACCCCCATGAGGGTTAAGGTCAAAGTTATTCATGCAGATGGCAATGTCAAGACAGAACCAAGTAGAGCTGAAGTCATCAACCTATGACGTGCCATTTCTGTTGTAACCTATGTGAACTAATGGCTGTATGTGAACAGCAGCTTGATCTGAAACCAGTAAGCAGGGAAGAAGGTTCTCTTGAGTCCATGATGTTAAAGGAGGAAGGCACTTTGGACACATCTTGTGCATAATGAACTACATGCTTTTGTAGTCCAGCTAACGAAAAAAACAGACATGTGGGCTTAACCAATCCCAAGAAGTAGGACCTGGGAGTCCAAAGCTCCAGTTCAGAAGAGACCAAGACAGCATCCTTTGAGCAATAGGTGGCTGGGGTGGTCCTTTTCAAGCAAGCTAGACTTGGACATGATTGACAGACATGGGTGCGGGTGAAACAAGCACATCTTTAGAGACCTCCTGACCAAAATCAACAACCCTAGATTTGATCACAGTAGCAACTCTGATTTTCAACTAGCACCTTTCCTCTAGGGGTCTTGGGTTAAGTTCTGGATGTGGAAGCCCTAGAATCAGTGGAGCTGGTTCCCATATGTTTCTCCAACTAAAATCATTTTTTTTTTCTTAAGAGAGCAAAAATACTGAAATCCTCAGTGATATGAGCCTCTCCAAGCCACTTAAGAGACTGACAAAAATGCATTAAGACTACAGCTTGCATTTTGCACTCCTGGGCTGAGTCTGAAAATGGTCAATGGGAGTCATTGCTCTAAATTTTAAATAAACAACTGGGCACTGGTTTGCTTTTGGGACTTGAACTAGAATTATTTTTATACAATCAAGCTGTGGTAAAAGTGTAATGGTCGCTCAAATGCACTGGAGAAAATTATATGCATCTGTACCTGTCTGGCCAATTAGTTAATAGGCAGCAAGTGTCTGAACAGGTGCCTGATGTCTTTTGTTATTGCTCCAACTTGTTCTTGCAATAATTTGGCTAGATTGTTTTCCCTATAACTGGAGTTGACAGAGTAGTTTTTGAATCATTTAGCCATTTTAACAGAATATAAAAAATAAATAAAATGCAACACATTTCAGGTCAAATGTGTGGTTCCAGCTTGGGATACAGAAGACGGACGTCTAGAGGTTTGGCTGTGGAAGGTGAAGAGATATGTGCTACTACAAAATGTATGTTCGTGTACTCTTATGTGAATTTCCATTAGATGTCAACTGCACAGGTGAACATTTAGGCTTCAGCATATGTTAACTAATGCTATGTGGAATGGGCTTTGATTAGTAGACTCCAACTGCTAATCATTTGGCAAAATCTGCATTTATCAATGAATCAAGGTGTATAGCTCCCATTCTGCAGATCAGTCTTTTCTGTGGTTATTACACTTGAAGCTGTCAGTTAAACTTAGGTTTAAATGTTAGTGTTGTTATGGATATGCCTTTTGTATCAAGGTTATGAGAAGACACCTGTACTTTCACTTTTTCTATTTTCCTTGGTATGCACCCTTGTTTTTTGTGTAATACTTTTACTCCTGTCGAAATGGTGGTAATGCAATACTGTAGTGCCAGTTTGTTTTTCATGGAGTGGAAATCATATGCGGATTATTTTTGACTGATGTTTCTTTACTGACATTAAGGTATTGCTCACCTTTATGGGGTATAACTGCTCACCTTTATGGGGTATAACTATAGCTGAATTTGTGTTAAAATGTAGGTTGAGTGCATTTGCCCTTGTATGTTTCTTTTGTTACACTGTCAGTTAATGCACTCAGGCATAGCAATAGTACGATGGCAGTGATTACCGTAGCATTACTACAATGGCAGTGATTACCGTAGCATTACTACAATGGTAGTGATTATCTTATTATTACTACAATGGCAGTGATTGTCTTAGCATTACTACAATGGCAGTGATTGTCTTAGCATTACTACGATGGCAGTGATGGTCTTAGCATTACTACGATGGCAGTGATGGTCTTAGCATTACTACGATGGCAGTGATGGTCTTAGCATTACTACAATGGCAGTGATTATCTTAGTATTACTATGATGGCAGTGATTATCTTAGCATTACCACGATAGCAGTGATTGCCTTAGCATTACCACGATGGCAGTGGTTGTCTTAGCATTACTACAATGGCAATGATTATCTTAGCATTACTACGATGGCAGTGATCATCTTAGCATTACTACGATGGCAGTGATTGTCTTAGCATTACTACGATGGCAGTGATTGCCTTAGCATTACTACGATGGCAGTGATTGCCTTAGCATTACTACGATGGCAGTGATGGTCTTAGTATTACTACAATGGCAGTGATCATCGTAGCACTACTATGAGGGCCATGATTATTTTGATTGCTGAATGCATATCTTTTTTTTCTGCTGCATTTCCATTTTAGTTTGTGAAGGGTTAATTTTGCTTGCTATTAGGTAGGGTCTGTTATAAAATTAGACAAATCTCTGGTGTGAACAAGCAGTGTTTTAACTTTTGAGGGTACTGCTGATCTCAATAATAGAGTCCTCAGTGCAAAGCTGCAGAGGAAAGCCGTGAGAAATGACTGACAATATGTGGAAAACACAGATAATAGTACATTGGGGGCACTAGACAAAGCACCTGTCCTCACTTCCTTAAGTATCCATAGTAAATAAATATATATGGTATCTGGGCCAGATGAAGACAGTTTAGGTACATTTCTTTCCATCCTTATCATCGCTACCAGAGTTGCTTTAATGCTTGATCAAAAAATGGATATAAACCTGTGACACCTGGCAAAGTGGACTTTAAGGAACTTTTCTCTGAACACTTCAATTAAGTTCAGAGGTGTGCCTGTTAGCAGTACAGAGCCATGAAATCTGAATGAGAAGATTAAACTTTGAGAAAATGCAAGCTGAAAGAAATCTCTGTTTTTAAGTATTCACTGTTTAAAACCCATGAACCAAAAATATTGGCATTTCAGTGAGAGTGAAGTGTTTATGGTCATTGGCTGATTGGGATTACCTGGATTACAGCTTGGAGTAAGCACTTCATTGGTTCTTTCGACATTTTTTTTAAAGTTGTTTCAAGTTTCAACTTTGTTACTTAAGTTAACTTGCGAGTGTTTCTGCCATTTCACACTGACCTAGTATCCTGTTTTCTGATGATTTTTTTAAGTTATTTATAGCACTTTTATTGTCTGCTGCATACATTTCTAGCTAGTTTAACGGTATGTGAGGTATTAACTAGAAATTTTCTACAATTGTTAAGCATATGTTTGGGTCTGTTTGTTCTGATTTTTGTTTCCCACCCTCCCTCCCTATTGATATCCTCTTATATTTGGTGGCTTTGCAGTTGCCCACCCTTACTGTAAATCTGGGACACTCCTCCCAGTCTAGTGTCATTACCTCATTCTACCTAATACAGGGAGAACATTTGGGAAGGCCAACCCACTTAGTTTCTTAACCTTGAATTATCTTCTGCTCCTTCTTTCTCCTTTTCCACTTCACTAAAAAATATATATTTCTAAGCTTGTTTCCTGCCTTTCCTGTAAGTAATCTAGTCCAGATACAGATATGCTGTATCCAGGACTGTTTGTAAGTTTCTGAGACCCCAAGCTTTTCTGTGTTGGAGGGAAGCCTTCTAGCTTATCAGTGGGAGTGGTAAGCACTAAGTAGCTTATCTAACAAAAAAAAAAAAAAAAAAACTTTATGCATCGCCAGTTAGCTAGGGTTAAATTATTCCCGGTGCCATAAAGTGTGCTCTTCGAATTTTCCCTTAGAACTAGCCAGTTTTTGTTTTAGCAATCAAATCTGTTTCTTTGAGCTCAGCACTTGTTCAGAACTCATTGTAAGCACTAAATAAGCTACAAATTACTACAGCATTCAACTTTCCTCACTTGTCTAGAGGAAAACCCGTTTTTAGTACTTAATAAATAAGCACCTATCCAGGCATGTCTAAGGCACAGCTCCCGGTGTTTTCTCCAGTCTACCTGATGAATCTGGGCATCTTGGGGCAATGCAGCAATTGCCTCATGTACACAGACAACCCTCTCCTCCTACCACCCAACACTACAACCCTGTGAGAGATGCATTTACATAGCCAAACTGGAAGCAAAGCTCTCTTCACCCAAGACTGGACTACACAGTCATGAGGAGAAAGTAAACACTTGCACCACACCACACTCATCACATAGTCCCTCAAAACCTACACCACCAAAACACATGCATAGGAACACAAAACACACACCTCTACATTAGCGAGGCTCTCAATAAAAATATGCCCAAGCATCTGGGACCTCCAAAGCAAAAACACAAGCAACCTCCACCCCCAAACACAACCCAAAAGACACATAGCCCACAAACTCAGTGTGCCACTCAACCACAGCCAATAAGCCATAACAATGCACCCAATACTCTAGTCATAGGTAACTCTATAGTCCGGCACATTGATGTTCCACTCACCAGGCTAAACAAAGAGAAAGTTACTGTCAGCTGCCTGTCAGGTGCCAGAATCCGCCACATAATGCATGCACTCAGGTCACTCCACAACAAGTACAAATATGACTCTGTCATTGCCCAGGTTGGTGTGAATGACCTGAGATGTACCTCCCTGGACTACATGAAAAGAGACATGGAGGAGCTTTCCGATCTTGTAGCTCAGGCAGGTATGACCCTCGCCCTGAGTACCATCCTGCCATCACCCAGAATGATACGATAGTACAAGGGCAAAATGATTGACTTCAGCAATTGGCTAACCTTCTGGTGTCATTCTGAGGGGATCCAGTATCTGTATGCCTGGGGTGACATGATCAATAGACCATGATGCTTTGCCAGAGATGGCCTGCACCTGTCACCATTGGGATTCCAGATACTGGCTAAGGCTCTTGCCACCCATATAGTGCCCTTTTTAGGCAAGGTTCAAATGACAAATTCACCACCGTAACAGGTACAAACAAGCAAAATCTGAGGGTAATGCTACTCAATGCTAGAAGTCTAAACCTCAAAATGCACTCACTCGAGGCACTCCTTAAAATGGAGGACATCGACATTTGTGCAGTGACAGAGACCTGGTTCAAGGCTCCAGAGAGTACCCCTGCATTACCAGGCTATAATTCATACCATACCTTTCGGCCACCTAACCTGGACAAAAACACTAAAGGCAGAGGTGTGTCCATATTCAATAAGGATAACCACAACTCCAGTCTAGTTGCTCAGCATAATGCATCCGAGATTATCCAAGTGCAACTAACTCTGGGCAAGACCGCAATCCAAATTGTAGCTTGTTACAGATTCCCCCAACATGCCCCAGCATTCCCACTCCTCACTTCTTGTTACACTGGAAAATATTAGGGTACAACCTAACACCCTAATAATGGGTGATTTCAACTACCCCACCATTAACTGGGAAAACTACTCATGTACCAAATATTTTGCTCAATGTTTTCTGGAATTCATAAATTCCACTGCCTTGGATCAACTTATCCACATCCCCGCCAGGGGCAGCAATATCCTAGACCTGGTCATTACCAACATGAGCAACCGGTGTTCCACAAGAGGTCAGTTCCTCGTTGGACAGATATGACCACAAGCTAATCATCCTAGATATCCACATCCCGCCCCCACCCCCCATTAGGGAAACCACAGTAAAAAAATTCTCCAAAGCCAACTTCACACTTCTTAAGACAGAACTGGCAAACTTCTCAACACCCATGCAGACAGACAATAGAGGTACGACTGCTGAATCCTACACAAACGTACTTAAGTACTTACACAAGTGCATGCTATCCTCCAAAAAAAGGAAGCCAATCAGGTGGTCCCCTGTCATAAACAAACTCTACAACAGAAGAAAGAAACTGTTGCAAAAGAGAGTAACATCCCATGATTAGAGGAACTCCCTGGTCAGCCTCAGCAAGAAGTTGAGATCCCTCATAAAATCCTCCAAAGCAAGTTACGAAATCAAAATCACCACTGATTCTAAAGAGAACCACAAAGCATTCTATAGCTATGTCAAGAATCTCAATAGCAACACTCAGATCTGCTCTGAGTTACAGCACAATGGCACTAAATATACAGAACCAATTGATATTGCCAACATCCTGGCAGATAGGTTCAGTGCTAACTTTACCCCTCTCTTACCCCATAAAGGGTCCATCCCTACACCAGAAGGATGCAATGTTCCTGTAATCATAGCGGCACAGGTAAAAACCACACTCTCCAAAGCCAAGAACACAGCATCCATGGGACCTGACAACACCCCAGGCTGCGATCTACACAAACTACAGAATGAACTGGCACCCCACCTACGTACCATGTTCAATCATGTGAATGGTGCACAGCAACAGTCATCCCACTCCACAAAGGGGGAGCCACCACAGACCCCGGGAACTACAGGCCCATTAGCCTGACCAGCCTGGACCGCAAGGCTATGGAACGTATCATCATAGAACTTATAAACTATGACACTGGTAATCTCCAAACTCTGGACCCCATCCAGTTCAGGTTTGTAAAAGGCAGATCATGTCTCCTAAACCTGACAGACTTCTTTGAAGCGGTCGGCAAAGCCGTTAGATGAGGGTAAGGTGGTTCACATAGCCTATCTAGATCTTACCAAGGCTTTCGACACCACCCCCCACTCTGGAATTATGGATAAACTCACTAAACTAGGTATGAATCCCTGTCTCACAAGATGGGTTACCAACTGGCTCTCTGACAGAACCCACACTGTGAAAGTAGCAGACTCCAAATCTGACTTCAGACCAGTGACAAGTGGAGTACCACAGGGTTCAGTCCTGGGTCCTCTCCTGTTTGGTATCTACTTCTCTGAAGTACAGACTAACACAGAAGGTCTTTGGCTAACTAAGTTTGCAGATGACTGCAAACTAAGAGCCATAATCAAAACTCCTAACAATGTGGACATCCTACAAAAGGGCATCACTGAGACAGATGTCTGGTGTCAAAGTCATGGCCTCAAGCTCAATGCCAAAAAGTGCATTGTCATCTCTTTTGGTAAAAACTCTGTAACCATGAACTACCACATAGGTGGGAGTCTACTTAATACCAAAAGTGTGATAAGAGACCTTGGGACACAGGTGGACAGTAGTCTCTCCTTTGATAATCACATTGCCACAGTAGTCAGGAAATCCTTCTACGTGGCATACCTCATCACAAAAGGTTTCTCATCCAGGAAAAAAAAGAGGTCATTGTTCCCCTCTACTCGTTACTCATTAGAACCATTATAGAATACAGTGCCCCTTTTGGTATGTACCTCACAGGACATCTACAACAACTGGAAAGGCCACGGAAATACCTCACAAAGAGGATTACCGGCCTCAAACAGATGCCCTAGGCAGACCACCTAAAAAAACTCCAGCTTTACTCTGTCACATATCGCCTACTCAGAGGCGATATCTGCCTAACATTCAAAGCTATGTCAAACCCAGAGCTGTTAGACATGCTCCACTTAAAGAAATTCCAATCCCTCCAAGCTACATGCACTAGGGACCTAAACCATGTTACAACAATAAACAGAATATGCTGGAGGGATAGATTCCTGTCTCAGAGACTTCCCATACTCTGGAACAAACTACCTATCTATATCAAACAAAGCTACTCATTAGCACTCTTCAAGAAAAATCTTGATGATTGGATGGGATATAGGAAATTCACCCTAGGGATCACTTCTGTGGCTCTGCTCGACAGGGGAACAGTAAAACAATTTTCTTAGGTGGCGAAAGCCAGGGTACCTTTCGGCTGGGCTTATATAGGCCCTAGGGCCAATAGTCTAGTACCTACCTATGAACAAAAATAACCAGTGTTGGATTTGAGGGAGAACCTCTTGAATTTAAAAAAAAATGAGTGAAGACTGTAGAAGTTAAATGTAGCCTTAAAATGTTATGTTTATTGATTAAGCAGGACAAACAGTAAACTGTTAAGATTGTTTAATTTATCACTGATTTAGAAACCAAGATGAATAACTGGGGCAAACTGACTTTCTGCTGTCATAATATGTCTCTTAACCTTTCTTTGAAAAATTCTGGAATAGCATTCAGCATACTTCTGAACTTGCAGACAATGAAAACTGTTCTAAGGCCCTTGAAAAGTAGGTACATCCAGGTAAAAATCTCGGCATTAATTAGCATAAAAATTGAATACTAAATAGCAGACAACTCTTCACACCTCCAGTAAGAATGAAGGATAATACTCAAACGCATGCTTAAAAACATGAACAAAAAATGCTGGGAAAATATAAATCCATTATGAGAGAGAATAACATCTGTAGACTTTAATGAATTATATTGTAGAATTCTATAACACAAAGTCAATTATTGCTTTAGAAAAATGGTGACGTAAGGTGTTTGTTCACTTTCTTTAAATTTGTTTTGCCAGTAGTATATTACTCTGTAATGCAGTTTTCTGTTTATTTGACAACTTCAAATCACATGTGATAGGGGCATACCTCTCAGCAGTCCTGATTTTCACAGAATGTCACCTCATATTTTTGGTCTGTTCCTCATAAAATGTGTTTTTCTGGCAAACCACTGAAGAATAAAGTCACTAAATAATTACATATATTTGATTTTCAGACTTCATATTCTTCAGAAAATACAAGTTAATACAAAATCTAAGTTTATAACAGCAATAATTAAAATCTGTCCCTATTTTTGGGCCTCTGGATCACCATGATTTCAGGCTTTGTCCAGATTTCTTACACTAAGATGCTGAGAGGTATAGATGAGGGGGGATTCCAAAAACAGAGTGAAGAGGTTAAAACCTGAAGACAGGGACATACCTCAAAAATAGGGACATCCTGTGCAGGGGTAAATTAGGCCTGAAAATAGGAACATTCCTCCAAAATAGGGACAGTTGAGAGGTTTGCCACAGAGTGCAAACAAATCAAGCTGAAAGAAGCCAGATCAGATTACAGAGACTGCTTGAAGTGTAACCATTCAAAAGTGGGTATTTCTGAAGAGGAAACAAAAAGAAACGCCAATGTTCCAATGCTGCTGTCATGTCCCGCCTCTGGACCAGTGATCAAGGAGTCTCAATCCTCACCACCGACACTGGTGGGGAATATATTCACTGTTTGAAAAATAGACCCACAGTATTTTCAGATGCAGGTTTCTGCATCATGTACAATTTCCCCTAAAGAACACACAGGGAATGCACACTCCAGTCCTGGGGCTGGACTTCCTCTCCAGTCACCATATAAGGCTCCAGTCACCATATAAGGCTCCCCACTTTCCACAATAGAGCAGAGTCCTTAGCCGGGTGTTCTAAGCCAAGTTGTGCACCACCCTCTTTGTGAAATCAGTGCACTCAGTGTCCCTGTTCAAAGTTCACACACACACACGGGAAAGGCCGTCACAGCTTATGGACTCTGCCACCTCCACACAGACTATAAGGTAGATTTACTGCCACCAGAACACTCAAAGCTAGCTACTTTAATGCTGTTACCAGGGTACTCAATTATACTTAGTAAATTAATACTTATACAAATGGTAGTGTTTAAACAAGCAGTGATACTTTCAGGAACACAGAGCCACAGTGCCACTAAATAAATACAAGTGCTCTCAAAGGTTACATATCTTCTAAAAGACCAGCCACAATGAAAGGTTTAGATATATTTAATAATAAAAAAAACATGAAAATACTAAATATCTACTTACAATAAACATCAGAGTTTCAACCATAGGAAATGTATTAAAAAAACAGGAAAAAATACATTTAGCTAATCTCACTATATTGTTTTAATTAGTAAAGAATTACTGTTCCCTAGTTACTTACTAAAGCAAAGCAAGATGAAAGTGGATGAGTGTATTATCAGGTCCAAAAACATTGTGCTCACCTAACCTTTCTCACTAGTATTCAAACACGATTTCAGTGCTGGCTACAGAATGACATCAGATCTGGTCACCTGACTCAAACTATGCTGGGATCTGGCACTGTTGTGTGACAATATACACATAGACCTTTAGCTAATGTTTATTACAGCATCTGGAAACTGTAAAAATTCCAACACTTCCACTCTTCCTGCAGAAACTAACAAGCCATTCTCTGGCACCCCAGGGTAGCAATTAGTTCACCACTAAGGACAACAGAGCAGGATCCCAGCTCAGGCTTTTTCCAGACATTGCATCTCTGGCTGCATTCAGATCTATGAGATAAAATCTTTATGGCCTAAACCAAATAATTTAATTTCAGGCTATTTTTCTTAAGGTTAACTGGGCTGAGCTTATACCCCCTTCCCTTCTGGTATCCTCTTAAAATATATACATTTCATCAGTTACAACAATACAATTTGAAATACGTATATATTTCTTTTCTGTCCAGCAGGACCCACTGTTGATACACTTTTAACACAAGCAATTTTACAAATACATTTTTAACGCAAGCATCTGTACAAATCAGTTTGATATTCAAATGACATACAATTCTTTACAAAACTCCAGCTAGCTATGCTGGTATATGTTACACATGCACTGCCCTACTTCCCCTGGCACAGCTAGCACTATCTCACATCATCACAGCTGCAATTACATATAAGACACACCCCTTCAAGATGACAGTAATGCTATTGGAATGAGTTGTTAATGCAGGAGCAGTTCTATTTCAGTATGTGGATAAGCTAATGCATTTGAAGTGGCATATTATTGTTGTACTAGTGAATTCTTTGATAATGTTGCAGTACATAATTTACAATCTCATAATAGAATAGCTTCAGAATTTAAGAACAGTAACATCATTAATGTGTTTTCTCAGATATGTACAACTGAAAATTGTTTGAGGGTACTTTCAGACAAACATATACATTTATAGCCTAACAAATTCACATCCTTAGCTTGTAAAACTAAAGGAAATCGTGTTTATCTGATAAGGATATTGAGGGAAACACATTATTCATGACCATTATAGGTATAAATGTGAAGACCCTTCATAGATATATATATATATATACACACACACACACACACACATGTATGTGTGTGTGTATGTATGTATGTGTGTGTGTGTGTGTATACACACACACACATATATATATATATATATATATATATATATACACACACACACACACACACACACACACACATGTATGTGTGTGTATATATGTATGTACCCGCGGTGGTGCAGCGGTAGCGCTGTTGCCTCCCAGCAAGAGGTTTCTCCCATTCGATTCTCGGCTTGGGTTGGGAGTGCCTTCTGTGTGGAGTCTGCATGTCCTTCCCGAGGCATTCGAAAGGCATGCATTGAATGGGCGTGCCTTCGTTGAAGGTTGGGTATCGGTCTGGCAACTCGACACCATAAAAAACAACTGCTGATCATTAGCGGTCCGGAGTTCCGCTGTGGCGACCCCTAACCAGGAAAAGTCGAAAGACAAACAACAACAACAATGTACATATACATTCTGACCCTTTTGGGGACGTTACCAAGCTAATACATTTAATTGAATAAAGGGATCTGATCTAGGACAAAAAGATACAACTTTAAAACTGGGTATTGTAGGGCTGTACAGGATAAAGTGGCCCATCTGTATGACATTTAGCATCTTACACAAATCAGACAGTAGGAAATCCTTCAGATGAGTTATTACACAAAGGTGCCACCTGCTTCAGTAGGTGGTATCACAAAATATGTGTAAAAAATCTCAATGCACTTGGCAAAAGAGTAGGAGAATTTTGCTGGGGCCCAGGGAAATTTCCCCTAGTTAATATGAATATCTTCTGTTACCTACTCTACAGAGAATATCTTCTGTGAGCTACTCTACAGAGGCACAGTAAACCGATCTAAAAGGGTGTCAAAAGCCAAAGACACTCTGGCTAGGTTTGTAAATGCCTCAGGGCAGATAGCCTAGTATAAACCTATGAACCTAATATACCTTGAGCTTCCCCAAAAGAGGTGGCTAGTGGACTAACCAAGTCAACAAAGTATAAATAAACAGCATTCACCGGTGGTATAAAGGTCCTGACAGTAGCCCAGGAGATCCAAGCTTGCAAAGCAGCTCATGCACTTGACACAGATGGGGAGGTTGGCTATGCCCAAGCTGGGAACGGGGGCACACTCACACATACAATTTCCATGGTGCAGGCCAGAGAAACAACCATGCAGTGCTGCTTGAGGATGGGTGGGTCATTCTGCTCAAGACAGACGTTTGCGCAAGTGAAGGAAAGTTCTGTGGAGAAATCCATTGCATGGTCCACCCACAGGGTGTTAGGACATGTGCAGGAGAAGAATAAAAAGGAAAAGGCAATGCTGCCCCTAGATACCTCAATATCCTTTCTGGTCCTGAAAGTATTTGGAGCAAGCCTGGGGCAATTGGGAGGGTTTAGTAGATCAAGCAAATGAGGAAAGGCATTGTGAGTCAGTTTCAGGGAGGTGAAAATAGCCAACCCCATAAATAAAAGAAATGGCTATTTATCCCCAGTGAATCATTTTTTACAGGAACTGTTTCGGGAGTCCCACTTTTCTAAAAGACAACACAATGCTCTTAAAACAACTGTATACTTTTGAATACAAAGATTAAATCTAATCAACCACATATTAACATATAATTTGTGAAAAAAGCTATACACACTACATAGCTTTTAGATTGGTCTGAAGGCTATGAATGGCTTTTTGAACTTATCAGTTTACAACACAACTATCTTTCCTTTAACCAAATCACTGATTACAAAATAAGGTCTCTATGATGGGGTTATGTTTTGCACCTACTTACACAAAGCTGTTGGCTACTTTTCTGAAAGGAAAGGTTCTACTAGTGCTTTCCATCAAAATTTAAATACCATTTCCTTCTCCTGGCATCTTTTGTTACAGAATTCTAAGACAAGTCTTCAGTACTGGGACTAGCAGTTACTTGGACGTGCGGGCCATGAAGTATATACTGACATATCTAAATGCCCTAGTTAAAGGAACTTACTATTATGCAGATCCGGACTGGATTCCATTCCGATCCTTTCAGTGAAGTGTTATGCATTGAATGTAATTCTTTCAATAAATATTTCATGCAAAACACATTAATTTGATAACATCAGTAGTCTTGAAGGAAAGGACTTATACAAATGAGCAATGCTGGATGACTGAAAAAATATCAGACGTATACAAACTCCTTTTTGTAGACACTGCAATCAAGTTTCCCAAAGGAGCTTTTAGCAGAGACTTGAGAATCTACACACTTACAAAATACAAAAATGTTGTTGGTAGGCAAAGTAGGACTATAATCTACAGGAACTGACATATTCAGTTAAGTGATCAAACAATAAAGAAATGCATGGCAACATGTCTAAGAAGTACTTTTCCAAAAGGAAAATTAAAGCTGTGTTAATGTGCAGTCAACTTTAAACAAAGCCACCCTATTATACACTTTTATTAGGTCTCCATCATATTTCTTTTCTACTGACACTTTTTAAATGCCATCTGAGTAATTTATGTGAGTTTATATTAATAGAATAAATAAATAAGTCTAAATAGCAATGAGGTTTACTATAAGCAACTAAATGGCTGTTTATACTTACAGGATGACATGAATGGTCAAACAAAAGATACAGGAGTGTCTTTGTGAAACACACCTCTATAGTAATCAAAGCAAACTTCTTGCATTTTAGACTGAATCATAAGTTGGATAGCTTGTAATGTCTACCCTTTACTAGATGCTTTTGGAGCTGCTTGTGGTAAAATGTTAAGCTGCTTAAAACTGAAACCAGGATGATTTTTAAATTAAAAACTATGGTTCAACAAGTTCATAACGATAAAAAGTCAAAAGAAAATCAATCAGAATTCTTATGGTAGCCTGTTATTCACCTAACTAGCACTGCTGTATTAAAGTATTTTCATTTTTTTGTTAATTTCTGATGTTTTACTTCCCTGAAGACTGTTGAGACTAATATATGTGGAGTTTGTAATGAGATTCTGCCAATAAATAATATTTATAACTATATATAATTCCCAGCTCATGTCTCCCCTTAAAAGTGTCCACTAGTCTAATGGGATTATCCCGGTCAGCAAAGAATGGACAAATAGATGGTCAGGTAGACAGATAAATAGGTAGTCTGTTACTGTCAGGCATGATAGCAAGTCTTGGTATTAGTATGGTTAAAGTGATTTCTTGACAATTAGTTACATTTACTCTAATACCATTACAGTTTGGAAAGGGTTAATTTTGTTGGCTTTTATGGATGTAATTGGCAAACCTCTTGCCTGCAACTGAAACCAAAGTGAAAATTTTCCACACTATAAAGATGTAAAGTACAGAAACAAAACAAAAACAGTACTGAAGAAAAGGTGATACAAGGATCACATTCTTGCAAACAGGATCCTTTAAGCGTTTTTAGTCATATCTTATTCTGTCACATATTGTGGCTTGTGTTTAAGACTGTTAAACTTTTAGGATAAGAAAGTTTTCCATTTACCCCCAAGACTGAAGTATCTCAGATGTGTAAAGTGTTAGGCATCCTGCAGAAATAGTTTTTCCAATGTTGAATGGCATTTGTTATAGCTGATGTTAGCTTAGCAATGTTATCTGTCACAAAGATAGAAAGGTTTTATCCGCTACTATAAAGCCACAAAAAAAAATCCAAGTACCTGTGTCCACTTGCCTAATCAGATATCAGAAGTATGTAATGTCAAATGGGTCTCCATTATGTTTGTACTCCAAGTGGGTAAGGAGGAAATAACCAGTGACTGCAGAGTGTTCATACAGAAAGAAAGCAAGAGAAAACAAAGGAGTCCAGCAAAGAGGTAGATGGATTGTGTGAAAGAAGATCTGCAACAGTAAAGCATGACTGTTAACGAAGGTAGGAGAGTAGCACTGAATCAAGAAAGGTGGTGACACGTGACACTAGACTTGACACCTTGACCCACGTATAAAAATCAGAAAAAGGGAATTGATGATGAGGCAGAGTATTCACATTGCACAACCCGATACCTTGGAATATGAAAACACATACCCAACCACAAGCCTTGCAAATGTTCTCAAGTCTTCATTCACTTGTGCTGAACAAGATCTGCTTGCTAAACGTCCCACTATAGGATTATATGAGCAAGGAGCAGAAAACTAGCACTGCTAGTCAATGTTAAAATGAGTGTGAAGACTTGCTTAAGACAAATAATGAAAATATCTTCAAGCTAGAGACCACTTTCCCTCTCAGGGATTGATAGAGGATTGGCAAAGAGAAAGGGATAGAGGAATCCTAAGGGAAAGACCTGCTCTGGTAGAATTTTTAGTTCAATCTAGAACAGAAGCTGCTGTTAAAAAGTGACAGTTACTGGGGCATATAAAATATTGCACAATAACTATAAAATATTAGTTATTTTTGTTTGGAAGTATTTCCATAGGCATTTTTATACCCCAAGCAGATGCCAAAGAATTCTTCCTCCTGAGGTAGATGGCAAATGTTGGAGATGTGATAGAGAAGAATGATGTACCTGGGAGCATATGTTTTCAGAGTGAAATCAGTTGGCAGGCATTAAAAAATTCCCCACAGAGTACTCTGTCAAGAATATTGGGCAGCAAAGGAGTGTAACTTAGAAAATTATTTTTTTTAAGCTGGGATACAGGATCAGAATTGCCTAGTCATGAGTAAAGCCTTATTAAGTTAAAAAAAAAGGCAATTACTAGAAAATGGAAAACAACCAGAGCTCTCAACTTTTATCAACTGAATCCGGAACAAATTAAAAATAAATAAGGAAAACCCCAAAATTAGGGACACATTTTAAATGTTGGCACTATTATGTTAGAAATTATCAGAATGATTTCCAGTTTTAGGTGGAATGGAACAAAACTTTGAGAAACATCAGGTGTGTCCCTAGAAATAGGGACAATTGAGAGGTCTGAAACCAGCCATACTAGTGAATATTGTAACGGAGACAAAAGAACAGGAAGTGGAATTAAAAATAAAAAAAAAAAACAGTACAAGAAAAATTACATAGAAAAAATGGAAATTGTGAGAACAATACATGCAGAAATATATTATGGAGGATGAATGATGTTTAGAAACGGCAGGAATGGAATAATTTATGTAGTGTTGAAATTATTATATTGTACAGAAGAATATACGCAATATATAATATTTGTAAATGTGAAGTTAATGTGGTTTACTTTTAAATAAATATAAAAGTTTAAATAAATATAAAAGTTTGCCTATGTCACAAGTGAAAATTCAATAAAGGTTTTTTTTTTTAAAGAATGGAAATGCCATACAAAATGCCACAGAACCAAAGTACTTGTGCATAATATTACACCCTACTCTCAACTTTTCTCTCCATACTGAAATGTATTACCTCCAAAGTTCTCATCCAGTTGAAACACTGCTACCTCATATCCCAGTCCCCATCACTCATCACAAACTTGCTACTACTAAAAGCATACTCATACCAAAACTTGAGTAAGGTCCCCCATTGCTTTGTCACTCAGAATCCTCAATCTACAAATTATTGAAAATAAAATACTCAAATTTTCTCTGCTGACTCAAGTGTCTATGCATCACTGTGACACACAAGACAAGCCAATGTGTTCCTACAACAGAATGAGCTCCCTCACTTCAATCCAGTTTAATTTACAAAATCCTCAAAACAGGTTACTGCCCAATTCTAAAAAGACTGATTCTGATCAGGCTTGTGATCTGCTCCCCCAAGAATTTCACAGGATGAATTGTTAGCTCTCACCCAACCAAGGTTCAAGACTGTAAAAGGTGAAAGAGGCTTCTCCGATATAGCTCCTGAAGATGCTTTTAATAAGTGTTTTACATCAGATAACAAATGAAAATAAACATTTTAAAGGAAACGAAGAATAAGATGTATTATGGTGTGATTTATTAAGAAGAAGAATCCTGTTTTCTGGTTTCTGCTTCTTCAGTCACCAAAAAAGTAAGAATATATTATCAGCCCCCACTGCTGCACAGTAGATAGTGTTTTTTATTTATTTAGTTAGTTTGCCAGGGTAGTACACCGATCACAACAGACCATTTGCAGGCACAGCCCGGGTGAAGAAATTCACAAAAAAATGAATCAGGAAAAATTCACACGGTAATCAAGGAAGACAGATAATTCTACAGGATACATGGATACAATATGCAACATTTGTCAACACAGCAGAGAAGCAAACATGAATTAATTTTAGAAGTAAATACGAGAGGGGAGCAGCAAATGAGAAGAGAGCATCAAAGTAGGAGTGAAGGTGAGGAGGGAGTTAGGTTGTGTGTCCAATGGAAAAGCACTTGCAGTCAGATTCTTGATGGTGGTGTCTTTTGAGATGAGCTGTAAATGTGGGGAAAGAGCAGATTTCTTTTTGGTGAGGGGGAACGGTTTGTCAAGAACTGAGAAGGAATGCTTGGTACAGTGCAATTTGGTTTGGGGTATCCAAAGAGAGGGAGTTAATTGGGAGAGGTTGTAGGAGTGATTTTAGAGGTTGGAAGGCTCCTAGCTGAAGTAGTCTGAAAATAAGAGACCCTAGGAGCAGCTCAACTCCATAGCAGAATGGTAAGATTTGGCTTTGGACAGGGTGATGCACTGGTTTTTCCTGAGGGGGAGAATCAGAAATGCACTGGCATATTTTGTTTTCAATGGATGATTTATTTATTTATTTATTTATTTTTGAGGCTGTGGCTATGATGGGGACCCTGTATTTAAGCTGAGCAAGTAGGACTCCTTTGCGTATTGCAGGGATAGCCGTTTCAGAGAGAAGGGGGTATAATTTTCAAGGCCATAATCAAAGATAACTGATCTTTTTCCTATCCATAAACCTAAGTATTTAAAGGATGTGGTTGTTTCTATTACAGAACCATTGAGATTTTCAATGTTGTGATTTTTGGGATTTTGTTCAGCTTTTGTGAGGTTGTAAATATCATACTTTTATTTTTGGAGGTGTTTACAAGTAGCTCATGTTTGTTTAGCCAAGAATTAAGGAAGTGTAGGTCCAAATGAAGCTGGGTTTGAATAGCTGAATGTGAGGGAATGGTTCAAATAATAACCATGTCATCTGCATAAAGAGTGACATGAAGGTTAGGGGCATCAAAGGGTAGTTTGTTAACAAAGACTGAACACAACAGTGGGGTGAATATGTATCCCTGGATCCCCCCTCTGAGATGAGCCTATTTTTGACTATGAAATACCTACTTGTTAAGAAATACTGGAACCGAGTGATAGTGTTGGAGCTGACCCCGATTTTCCTGGAGAGAGAGGGAAGGAGCAGGAAGTGGTCAATAAGATCAAAAACTTTGAGAAGGTCAATTAATGCACCTGAAAGGTTTCCTTTAGCCAATTTAAGAAGCATCTCATCTGTAAGTGGTCAAGCAGAGAGCTGTCATTGTTCTCCTGCCAGTCAAGAATCCATGCTGTTTAAGAGTGAGAAGGTAGTACTCTTGGAAGTATACAGCTGGTTGTAGATTAGTTTTTCAAGTATTTTCCCAAGTGAAAGGAGGATGGAGATAGGGCAGATGCTGGATGCATTTTCTGGCTGACATTGTTTGGGAAGGAGTTTAACAAGAGCAATTTTCCATATGCCTGGCACTGTATATTGAGTTAAGCAGAGGTTATAAATATGAAGAAGAGGTATGGTATGGAGTCTGTGCCAAGTGGTATAAACCAAGGGAGTAAGTCAACTGCACCAGGGGATGCATCCTTGAGTATGTTTTTTTATTGGGGGGGGGGGGGTCAAAGTCTTTGTGTGCAACCTTTTTTAAATAGAACAGGGGGATAAAAGGATGGGACTGGGGGAGTTGAGAAAGAAGAGGTAGAGATTGTAGTCTTAAGTAAATTGCTGAATTCTTTGGGAAAGTCGTAAGTTGGGAGTTGCCCTTCAAAGGTCTGGATGATGACAGGGGTGGAGGTGGGACCTCTGGATTTTTGGTCTGTGAGAAGAGTTACTTCCTGCCAAAAATGTTTAGGTTTGTCTAGCAGGGGAAGTTGACTGTTCTTCAAATAGTTGGTTTTGTGCCTGTGTACAGGTTGCTTGGCTAGGCTATGAAGAGATTTTCTGATTAGGTCTCTCGGCAGACCATGCCTTGTCCCAAAGTTTGAGCAGAGCTTTCAGTTCAGTAGTTAGCCAGGTTTTTTTGTTGTATTTGAAAAGGCTCTGTGTGAGAAGAATTTGTCAAAGTTGAAGGAAGGTGTGTGTTGGAGCTGCTGAGTTGGGATTTTATAAGTTGGTAATGGGAGACCGAGATTGAAATGGATATTTTTTTTAGGTTGTCTCTATTGATGGTGGAGCTGTGTGTGAATGCAGTTTTGGTGATTGGTGGATAATTTGAAAAAGGAATAGTCACTGAATGAGGGTGAAAGAACAGATGCACTGGAGATGGCATTGGTGAGTTTGTAACTGATTAGCAGATCCATGAGGGAGTGAGTAGTTGTTGGTTCAAAGATTTGGATAAGTAGTGCCAATGACTAATTGTTGATGTTGGGTAAACATTTGACAAGGTAATTTCTCAAGGGATCTATATAATTTAGGGTAAAATCACGTAGAATAACATTTTATAGCTATGAGCAGACTATGTGATAGTAAGAATTAGGGATTTAAATTTGTTAAGATAGGTTGGGGAAGAAGGTAGGTGACTGCTATTAGAAGAAGACTGTTCTTCCAGGAGGGAAGTTTTAGAAGGATCCAGTTGGGTTCAGTATCTGTGGAGGCATTTGCTTGAGAAATTACAGTTTGGTTAAATTTGTTTTTATCCAGAAAAAGACAGCAACCACTTTGTATACTGCCATAGCTTGTGTCTTGGAGGTAATTATAGGAGGGGAAGATGCTGATTTAGGATTGTTTTACTTGACCCATGTTTTAATGACAGCTGTAATATTGGCTGAGTGGGTTATAAGAAAGGTGTTTATCTTTTTCAAGTTTATTAGAGATGCTTTGGGCATTAATTAATACACACGGAAGTGTGGAGATGCTGGGAAAAGTTATGGGTGGTATTTAGTTGGAGGGATCTGGAATGGCTTCAATGTTGGCTCTGAGGAAGAGCATTTGCAGGACAGGAGTGACTTTATAGAGGTGTTTAGGAAGTTTGAGTTGGTGATGTTGGTATTTGCTATGTTTGGAGGACATGTGGTAAAGGGATTCTGACACTGAAGTTGTGTGCAAGTTGTAGGTGACAAATGGAGTGTGTAAAAAAGTGGAACAGTTCTTTGAATTCAAATGAGTGACTATGGGGCTTTGTGGTAAACTACTAAAGAGTAGTTTGAGAGATAGGAGAAGAAATGGAGAGTTACTGGTGTCATAGTATACTAGGATAAAGGAAGGAGGAGTAAGGTGGTGAGGTGGAGAAGCATTGGGGGGACAGAGTAGAAAAGAGTTTTGATAATAAGTGGCAGGAGTCTGTGATGAAGACCAAAGAATGTATATGGGAATGATAAGGGGCTGAGAATGATATGTGGTATGCTAGAGTATTTATTTTAAAGTGGATGTTGATGACATTGTGTGAAGGTTTAGGCTGGGAATATATATCACATTAAGGTAGTTGAGTAAGTTGGCTATTGGTTTACTGAGACATGTGTACCTTTAATGGGTGGTCAGAAGAGGGTGGGAGGAGGATGGAGAAAGTGATGTATAAATACGTTTGAAAGGTGGTTGGAGAATAAGGAGTAGGAGGGGAATAAAGATGGGCACACCTTCCCCAGATGGAATCAAGTAATCAAGCTATAAAAGATGTTCAAGGTGGATGGATGCAGGGGATATGCAGGGCACACAGGACAAGCACAGTAGTGGTCAGACAAATATAGACATACACACACACATGCAGTGCATATATAAACTGTACACACCCTTAACATGCTAGGTTGTTATAATATAAAAAAATGAGACCACAATAAATCATTTCAAAACTTTTCCCACCTTTAATGTGACCTATAACCTGTACAATTCAACTGATAAACAAATCTGTTAGGGGAAAAATATAAAAAATAAAAAATGTGCAATAAGCTGGTTGCATAAGTGTGCACACCCTTAAACTTATACTTTGTTGAAGCACCTTATTATTTAATTACATCATTCAGTCTTCTTGAGTAAGAGTCCATCAACATTGCACATCTTGACTTGACAATATTTGCCCACTCGTCCTTGCAAAAGTTTTTCAAATCTGTCAGATTGTGAGGGCATCTCTTGTGCACAGCCCTCTTAGGCATCTATCGCTTTATTGTGGACTTATTCTGATGACTTACTTCTGCAAAGATTGTGCATACTGACAGATACTGGTGGGCTGTAATGGCAGAGGGTTGAGTGGTCTTTATGGTTGAAATGTTCTGAAATGGGTAGTTTTGTCGTTATTGCTTCATACATTTTGTTTCATTGCTTACTGGAAAAATGTTCAAAACTGGAAATATAAAATACACTAACAAGTAGTGCTGTATTATATAAGGAATATGCATATATGCATGGTCCTAAAATGTGTGCAAAGGGCCTATGGTTTGAAAACAGCCCAAAGGCAAACTTATCTGACACTGGCCAGATGTGTTTGTTTAATGTGGGTTTCAATGCTATTTCAATGGCAGACAAGTTTGTTCATGCTATATATGTTTTCATTCTGATACTATAGTTTTGTTTAGCAAATGGCTAAGTGTTTCTGCTATAGAATTTTAAATAAAAGTTTTAAATTAAATCCAAATATCTTTAATCATTGTATATGCAAAGAAAATACTACCCACACTGACAAGTCTTGACAAGTCTAAACAGTGTTTATGGTAACAGGAGAGAAATAGCCAATTAATAGGACACTTGGGGGGGGCAGCTGCCAGGGGGGACGCCCAATCCATTACCCTGCCTAGGGCCCCATTTGATCACGATCTGGCTCTGCAATGCAGTACAAACCTTAAAACTAGTATAGGATTATACTATTAATGGATGAAAAGGAAAGGAAAATATTGACCACTGTGAGGGGATTGACCCCAAAATCCTTACATTCCTTTCCTGTTCAGTTGTTAATAATATACTAATTTCATATTCGGTAATACATTGGATGTTCATGTGTTCAAAATCACCAGTATTGTGGTTTCCTAGATGAAAAGAGAAACTTCACATGGAAGAAAAACAGGTATCTAACTGTCTAGAGACTCCTTTTTTTGTCCAGTGGCATTGAGAACCACAAGGAATGTGGGATCTTGGATTCAATCCCCAGAAAAGGGTGAGTGTGTATTCCTTTCCTGTTCAGCCATATATAAATATTAACAATTGCTAGGTCACATGGTCAAATTTTATTACACTTGAAGGATGATGCACAAAGTGACTAGTATTTTACTGCAACTGTATCAGTCTGAAAGTTGCAGTCAGTTAAAAACAAACATTTCCCATGCTTACTCAATGGACTGATGTAGGCACCTGTTTTATTATGTTAATGTCTTTATTCCTGTACACAAATTTTCAATAAAAAATACCGAAAACAGAAACAAAATATCCACCTTCAAGATGACCCTATAACATTTATTTCTAAAATAAAAGTCAGGTCAGTTTTAAATTTTATTAATGTTGATTGGAAAGGGATTAAAAAATCAAAGTGACATTATTTACTCTTTCTGTGATTTTACTGATAGATGACTGTGAGAAAAACAGTGTAGTGGTCCAGCCTGCTCCGTTTGCCCTCACTTTTCTCAGGCTCACTCCCCTCTCCCAACCTACCCCAAATCCCACCCACCGCACTACTCCTACACTTAAACTTGGCTAACTCCACCCATTTTTTCAGTTAACCAACCACATCACCCCCCATTAAGCCTACTCTACCAACCACTTCCCAACACACCTCTTGAAGTACACTAGCCATATATACACACACAGTACAGCTTGTAACTAATACTACACCCCTAATAGTACTATATCCCACTTTAACACCAACAATTTCTCATCAGTTACATCCTATTCACCTATGTATTTAATATCCTGCCTGACACTACTAATAATCCTTAGAAATAGTACATCACTACCACCTCACACCTAAAAACAATCTACCCCTCATCACATACCATGACTGCCACTCACCAATCTCATTCAACTTAAATATTATGTCCCTCAATATTAGAAGCATACACAATAAAATACCCACCTTTCATGCTTGGATAGACCAGCATAAACCAGACATTCTAGCTCTAACTGAAACCTGGCTTAATTATTCCATAAAATACTCTGAAGTCTTACCACCTAACTATAGCATAACTACCACAGGAAAGGTGGGGGGATAGCACTACTCCACCTAGAACCATTAATATAACTCCCTTTAATGACAACATCCACTCTTTCCCCAACACTGAAATGCTTATATCCTTCATAAACCTTAACACACTAAATGTATTTGCATTATTGTTCTCTACAGTCCTCCAGGATAAAATATTCCCATATTAGATCTTGGACTTACCAAACAATCAGGCATGAGACTATTTTAGGCAATGTTAATATAGATTGGCAGTCCATTTCATCAGTTACCATCCAATAGTATCAACCTATATGGTTTTTGCAACTAATTAACTCCCCTACACAGTATAATAAGGACTACACTCAACAACCTACCTTAGACTAGATTCTAGTATCACATCCTACTAATTTCAACTCTACTGGCACACTGCCAAACTCTCTCAGTGATCACCTACCAACATTTACCATTAGAACTAATGTTAGTCTACCAAAAACTCGCACTCTAAAATCCATTCATAACCTAAAGATTTTTACCAAACATAAATTCAATTAACTACTTTAAAAAAATAAATTGGTCACCACTAAAGCATCTCCCACTAGATGAAGCTGTGCACTACTTTAATGCCAACTTTCTAAAAATACTGGACAGTATCTCCAGTCCACAGTAAAAGAATAAAAAAAAATCTGCCCCTTAGCTAACCAAGGCTTGTAAAAATCTAATGAAAAAAATGGATCTCACCTGGGGTCACTGGAAGCAATGTAAAAAAGTAGTAGATGTATTTTAAAAAAGAAATCGGGAAATGTTTTACTTTCAGGAGAGCTAGGATAGACAAAATAAAAGGATAATCAGGTATGTTTCTTTAATTTTGCAGGACTTACCTAATTATCCTTTTATTTTTGTTTCTGCCATCCCTCGTTTGCTTTAAGTCTCCCAGTTTCTTTTTTTATTTAACAAGAAAAAAAGAAAAGTAAAAAAATTACGAGAAATACGAACAGGAAAATGTCCGGGAAATCGGACCTTTTCCCGTTGGTGTAGTCTCCGATTTAAAAAGAGCACGCTGGTTGGGCTGGCCAGTCAGCATGCTCATTTTTTAATATTAATTAGTATTTAATGTTTTCTTTACTTTTACAGGAAATTGCTGCCAACCTCCGTAACCATCCAACAAGTGAACCAAACGACAAAAATCAGATGAGTAATAGAAATCCAGCCACAAAATACTTGCTTGGTAAAACTTCAAAATTTATTAAAATGACTAAGTGCTTTCATTCCAGAACCAGAACTTCCTTAGAATCTGAAAAACTGCTTACTTCATTTCCTTATAAATCCAAGGATTTAAAGACACAGTACTGTTCGTATAAGTACCCTTTAAACAACTAATTGTATGTGAAACACTATAAAGTATGTAAATGCATTAACTAAACTAAAAACATCTAATGTGAGACACAAACAATAGTTATATATTCATGTTCTACAAAAAATACATTTCATAATTTAATATACAAAATTCCTGAATAAAATTGATCTTTCTTTAATGTTAGATTTAAATATCAATAAAAATGTTTTTACCTGACACAAAATTGAATAGCTTTTATGAATTCATTCTTTTTTGTTTTAGATTTCATTTATTCATCCACTTTTTGTTTGTTGGTTCACTTTTGTCTTGCTCATTGACTTTGTTTTGGAAGTGACTAATTTTACTGAAAATTTTAATTTAGTTTCTTCCTTATTTAGAAACATGTTATTTGAATTAGCTGATTTCTTCAGAATATCCAAACAGTTCTGCAGTGTGGTATTCTACACTTTTAATTTGCCAAGCTATAGCTCTTTAGCATACAAACAGTAAAAACATTATGAGGAATGTTTACTTTCATCCGATAAAGCTGAATAAGTATGTCTAGCCCTCTAGCCTCTTGTACCATATATTGGCCGTGTCCCATGACTTTGCCTCTTTTACCATTATGTTCCACATGCCATGTTATTGTAAGTATTCAGCTGTCCATCTTGCCAACTTGTTAGGGAGTGTCCAGTTCATAGGTTTATCAATACGCATTTCATAAAACGCATTAACAAAGGCAGAAATGAAGTCAATATAAAATAAATTGACTTGGAAGATCATCTTCATTTGCATGTATTATATCTGTGTTCTCCTGTTAGATTCTCAGCTGGAGTGCCTTCTGTGTGGAGTCTGCATGTCCTCCCCACAGTTGAGTGGCCTCCGAAAGACATGCGTGAATGGGCGTGCCTTTGCTGAAGTTTGGGCATCAGGCTGGCAACTTGGCACCATAAAAAATGGACTGCCAATCATTAGCGGACCGGAGTTCTGCTGTGGCGACCCCTAACCGGGAAAAGCCGAAAAGACAAACAATATCTGTGTACTAAAGTGGTTGCAGGTTGTGGTTAGCTTGCTTTTTTTACATATGCATATTTTAAACTGACCAAGTTCTACTAACGCTGTGATATTAGTACTCTTAATAAACACTTCTGCATCAGATGTCCAGTACTGAGCAATAGACTGATGGATTTGTAACAATTCGTTCCTTTAATAGTGCTCCTACTTTTATAAGGAGATTTAAAAATAACAGATTATCAGTCACAGGAGATTTTGCCCTTGTTGAAACAATGTGTAAATATGATTCTTTCATTTACTGTTGTTTTTTTTTTTCCTTTAGAGTCATTAGATCTTTATCTGATACAAATAAAAGCAATGGGCATCGAAGAAGTATGATTTTACTTACCCAAACCTTCAAAGATATTATTATGTGCAAGAGATGAGAAATTAATTTGTTTTTCCAATTCTTATGTGTAGTGCAGTAATATTTATTCCACTGACCTTAACAAAGTGATTTATAAATAAATGTATACTCCAGAGGATTAAGAGAAGGTCTGTGATCATAACCACTTTAGTATGTGTTCAAGACATGGACGCCAAGAAATTCACCTCAACAGCAGAGCTCCAGCTGTGAATTTTGACAACCATGTCTTCTTCTTTCAGCTTTTTCCCAGTTAGGGGTCGCCACAGTGGATCAACTGTCCGCTTATGACCGGCAGTGGAGTTTTACAGTTTCGAGTTGCCAGCCTGGCACCCAACCTCCCACAGAAAGCACACACACGCACATACTCACACCTAGGGCCAATTTAGAGAGTGTCCAATCCACCTACAGCATGTCCTTGGGAGGAAACCGGAGCACCCAGAGTAAACTCACATGACCACAGGGAGGACATGCATACTCTGCACAGAAGGCACCCCAGCCGAGGATCAAACCAGAGAACCTCTTGCTGTGAGGTGGCAACATTAACCACTTCACCACTGCAGCCGCCCCTTGGCAACCATGTGAGAACAGAAAACACTAGGTTGTGATCAGTGACCCAGTCATATTTCTCCACATTATACACTTATTTACAAATCACTTTATCTGTTCCATGTACTACTAGTTAAAGTAAAAAAAAGAAAAAAAAAACAAAGTGTTTTGCTGCCTTTAAAAGCTGGTAAAGCACTTTAGAGAGTGTTGTCAAATGGAGGACAACACACACAAGGGCAGTATTTTTGACACAAAGTCAGAGATAGACTGGAAGCACAACAGGCATAAACTAAGCTGTTTTTGAGTTCTGCTACTGTGATTTGTTTGCTGGCACAGTCATTTGTTAGTGACTAGTGGAAGACCAGATCTTAGCAATGCTTAGGGGTGCCAATTGTTAAGATATGGACTTGCGTTACTGAAGTGCTTAACTTGTTTGTCTTTTTGCCATTGGAGCATGATCATGATGTTCCATGCACTACAAGTCTATTGCTTTTATTTCTTCGTCACTGGTAAAGGTAAAGCCTGAGAGTCAAATTTCACACCCTGTCTCATATAACTAGGAAAAGCTTTTCTGTTGAAATTCACATAATCGGTTTCTTTTTCTTCCTGTGTTTGTTGATCCTTAGAGGCAACAAGTTTTATTAGACTATCTCTTTCTTTCTTAAGTGTTTATCTGTGTTTTTATTTTTAAGTAACAATTTCTTTACTCTGCTTGTATTTATGCTTATTTTTTTCTGGTCACTGACAACTGATTCCTGCCTATCACAAAAAGTTTATTTTCACCTGAGAGTTTTGCATATAGTTTTCCTCCTCATTTTATAGAAACGCTTATGTTCAAACATGTTATCCTAAGACATGCTGTCAAAAAATCTGTTAACTTTATTGTATTTAGTGCTAATACTACATACCCCTCTGTGTCTTCAAATTTAAGTAGCAGTCATACTCTAGCTTTGCAAAGATTGCTGAGCAGTCACAAGATGGTAGTAGTGGGAGGGTAACATAGCAAAAATCTTTCAAGCTGTTAGAAGTAGACAGAATGTCAGGAATGTTGCTGTCTATGTTTTAAATAATCTGTATTTGTTCTTGTGCAAAAAAATGTAGCAAAAGCCAATATACTTAAACGAGATTTATAAATAACGTCTCACTTTATGTAGGTTAAATTTACATCTCCCATAAGTACTCCTGTAGAAATATTTATTGAGCAGGTAAAAGTCATTACTCTCTTTTTCTGAATCTGACAAGTGATAAATTTCCAATACTGGTAGCTGCTTGCTATTTGTACTCAACCCCAAGCAGACACAAGCATAATGCGTTTTTCATTCTCACTCAAAAACCTTGATGAACTTTGTCTACTCTTTACACAACACTGTCACTCCTGCCCTAAGGAAAATGTTACTTCTGTTACTGAAATAAGCCTAATATCTGTCAAACATTGGTTTGCACCTAGCAGTCTTTGCCATGTCTCTGTAATAACTGCAATGTCAGCTTTGTTTGATTTTAACTGATTCAGCCTCAGCATTGCTTTTATTTAAAGGTAAACTAATGTCTGTTAACAATACAGTTGAAGTTCTTATAACTAGGATAGGCTGATCATGATGTAAATTCACTCTTGGAAAAAATGTTTATTTCAGTAAAAGTCTATTGCAAGCATTATTTTACCTACTTTACTGAAATGAATGTCTTAGATAATGCATGGGGACTTTTCTCAGAAACAGAGCAAATGATATAGGGGACTTTCCTCAGAAACAGAGCAAATGATATATATCGATCCTCTCAAAGTGAATTATTTGATTGTGTAGGTGATTCTTCTGATCATGTCAATCCTGTGATTTTTTTCCACTTGTGATTTCACCCCATGTGCAAAATACACAGATTGGATCAGACACATCTGCTGGTATTAGTTCAATTAATTATATGATGCCTCTTGCTACAGTATAGACATCTTCACTTTTCTCATCATTCATACTTGCATGAACAAAAATGCTTTTATGTTCGTTTCATTAATCTGTAACTCTTGGGAGACATATGACAGTCCTGTGTTGGTTATCTTGTTTCATACTTTTTTGAGCCTGTAGCCCTAATAATAAAGTTCACTAATACTAATGCGTCAGACATCAGAAATAGTTCTTTTTTCACATTTTTAACTCAGAATATTTGTTTCACCTAAGCTAAGACAGGAAGTTGCCAGACCCCATAATCTTACCCATCATCCTGTGCCTACTTCAGTCAATCAGTAACAGTACTACTTATTTCAGACAATTAGGTTTTTTTCCCCAGTTGCTATCTGCTTTGTTGAACTTTCTTAATATTTCATCATCTCTTTCTTTGCTAAGATGTTTGAACCATGTTACAGCCAATAAGTCTAAAAGTCTAAACAAGTTAAGATGAAAGTGCTTATTGTTTTCCGACTATTTTATTTATCGTAATAAAATGTTGTTTTTGCTGTTTAACGTTTTGGTTGATTCAACAAGTCACAATTATACACTGTTGTCTTTACCAAGCCTGATGAATAGGTTGTCTTTTTTAAGATGTCCTGCCTCTTATTGTGTACACTCATCTTTTCCTGACTTCTCGAAAGAGCTGGCAACTCTGAAGAGCTATAATTTTGATTTGTGTTAAGAGTTACACAGACATATATTCTTTCTGAGTCCTTGCTTATTCGTTTTCATTACTAACAATATCTCATTTTGAACATTGACCTGTATTGCCTGTTTAATGTGTAGTAGGGTTTGCCACAAAGTTGCTATTTTGAATTTCAGCCTGATATGCATCAGTTGACTGAGGTGTTGAATGCCATGGCAGAAAAATATCCATCTGTATGTCTGTCTATCTATCCATGCATCTCTCATTAAATTTAGTATCTGCACTATCCATGAGTGTTAAATTCTGCAGGGATTCTACATTTGTATTAGTCAATTTAGTGAGTAAAAGCAGAATATATTTATTTTATTTATTTAATTTTACAAATATATATATATATATATACATATACATATATACTGTTAATAAAATCTAATGTCCTCAGTGGTACAGGATATGTACAGTATGTTTTAGGTCCAGAATTTATAGTTAGGTGCTCAAAACAGACCAGGCAAATGAGCCCAAATTATTTAACAGAAGAACATGGGATGCACTTAATGAACAGCCTACACCCCAGCACATATTTTTTATTATTATTTGGAGTGATTAAGTATAATTTTTCTGCATTTTCTTGCTGCCTTTAGCTAATTCTGCCTAAAACACCATTTTTTAGAGTTTCTGTGACTTAAAAAGCTTGTTTCAGCTACATATTATACTTATTTTACTGCCTGCACTTTAACAACATTGTTTTTGTGTTTAAATTACCTGTTTTAACTGTTGTAGGCTACACACTCAAGTGTGATAGCCATTTCTGTGCATTTAAAGTGTTTTTTTTTATTGCATCTGCTTTATTTTCTGAAAAAAAAAAAAAAAATATATAATTGTTTCCCACCTTTCTAAGCTAGTATATATATAGTCTAGTTTTCAGGTTAGTGCTGAATTTAGGGCTGCGTTACAAGTTTCTGTGTTTGCCCATACCTTACTTGAATAGAAGGAAGTTACTCTGTTCACTTGTGAGAGAGGGGAGCTTTGAGCAGCCTACCTGTCCCTGGAGGAGTGGTTTCAGCCCAAAAATTAGTAGTTTATTGGCCATTTTGGGCAAATTTCTATCTCTTTCATTTCCCTGCTATAAAAAACGCATTTGTGAGGTTTTTGCTCTTGTATACAGCTCAGAAAGCTCCTGCCTGGTGCCCTGCAGAGATCTACAGCAGCAGAGAGACAAAAGAGAGACTTTGGAGTGATTATCATTTTTCTGCATTTTCTTGCTGCCTTTAGCTAATTCCACCTAATACGCCAGTTTATTAGAGTTTCTGTGATTTAAAAAGCTTGTTTCAGCTACATATTGTACTTATTTTACTGCCTGCACTTTAACAAAGTCGTTTTTGTGTTTAAATTACATGTTTAATTGCTGTAGGCTACACACTCAAGTGTGATGGCCATTTCTGTGCATTTAAACTGTCTTTTTGATTGTATCTGCTTTATTTTCTGAAACAAAAAACAAAATAACAAAAAATATACTTGTTTCCCACCTTTCCAAGCTAGTATAGTCCAGTTTTCAAGTTATTGCTGAATTCAGGGCTGTGTTACAAGTTTCTGTGTTTGTCCATACCTTACTTGGATAGAAGGAAGTTTCTCTGTTCACCTGTGAGAGAGGGAGCTTTGAGCAGCCTATCTGTCCCGGGAGGAGTGGTTTCAGCCCAGAAAATTAGTAGTTTATTGGCCATTTTGGGCTAATTTCTTTCTCTTTCATTTCCCTGCTATAAAAAACACATTTGTGAGGTTTTGCGCTTGTATACAGCTAAGCAAGCTCCTGCCTGGTGCCCTGCAGAGTTCTATAGCAGCAGAGGGACAAAAGAGAGACATTGGAGTGATTAAGATTAAACTATATACATAACTCTTTTACTCTTAACTACTATCCTAACTTCTCTATCTATACCCTATGCACTAACCATTTATGAACATTTTTCTCTGGCTGATCAGCGCCACCCCCACCAAAAAAACAAATTCATTTTCTTACACAAACTCCCTCAATCATTCCGCGGTGGTGCAGCGGTAGCATTGTTGCCTCACAGCAAGAGGTTCTCCCATTCGATTCTCGGCTGGAGTGCGGGGAGTAACTTCTGTGTGGAGTCTGCATGTCCTCCCCGTGGTTGGGTGGGCGTTCAAAAGACATGCGTAATGGGCGTGCCTTCATTGAAGGTTGAACGTCAAGCTGGCACCTCGGCATTCGTGAAAAATTTACTGCCAATCATTAGCGGACTGGAGTTCCGCTGTGGCGACCCCTAACCGGGAAAAGCCGAAAGACACAACAACACAAACTACTTCAATCATATAAACATTACCTCCACTTCTATCTACATACTTCCAAAGTGTCACAGATCTACCCATATCACTTACTTCCATAACAAGAAAACCCAGAATAACTACAACAAACTCTTAAAGATTTTACAAAAACCTCAACATCATCCCCTATTAGATGGTGATATTCACCCAAACCCTGGCCCCAACATAATCCCCAGTGACCCACAAAACCTAACATCTCATGCTATCTTTACACCAAAAAGACCTTCAAACTTACTCTTGATAGCTCACCTCAACATCCATAGCATTAACAACAAAATTACCCACCTACATTCACTCTTAGTGCACGCATTTGATATCCTCTGTATTACAGAAACATGGCTAAAGCCTACAACTCAAGACCAAGATATTACCCCTCCTGGACATAACATCCTGAGATGTGACCGCAAAACCAAAAAAGGGGGAGGTGTAGCCATTCTGTATAAATCAGAACTTCAGGTCTCTTCTTTCAATGTGTTCCTACCCTTAGATACTAATGCAGAAACCCTTACTGCTAAACTTCAAATCAACAACTCTAAATCTGTCTACATAATCTGTGCCCATCTTCCCCCCAGAAATAATATCACTACTCTTGAAAACATCCTTAGCTGCCTTACTACTCACCTACCTAAGGAAACCTTTGTCCTAGGTGATTTTAATATAGACTGGGCTACCTGTAGCTCCCCTAATCCTATCTCCCACATAAATCTATATGTTTTTTCCCAAATAATAACCACCCCTACTAAAATCCATAAACCAAGTGGTAAGGAAACTACCCTAGACTGGATCCTTATAAACAGCCATACTAATACATATAAATCATGTACCCTTCCAGATGACATGAGTGACCATGTTCTAACCTATACAATTAAACAAAAAACTCATAGCCCCAATTATAATCTTTTCAAAACCTCTCCCTCTCAAAAACACTTTCATCCAGAGAGCTTCCAAATTGAACTCAAAGCATGTGACTGGTCCCCACTGCATCATCTTCAACTAGAGGAAGCCTACTTTAATATTAGATTCCTACAAATTCCAGATTACCATGCCCCCTCTCGGTCCACCTGAGTAAGAACCAAAATTGCCCCATGGCTCACAAAACAAGCTAGACAAAAGATCCTCCAACGAAATAAAATCTGGGCCAAATGGAGAGCCTCTAAAAGCCCAACAGACCACCTTCACTTTAAACAATTATGAAATGCAACCAAAAAAGACATTCTACTAGACAAAAAAAAACTTTTACCTGCACCTCCAACAAACCCACCAGCAAAAACCACAAAAGCTCTGGTCAGGTATTAACAAACTACTTCAGCCAGGGCACTCAAACTCCTGCCCAAACAGGTATCACCCATAGTAACTCTAAACAAATTGCTGATACCTTCAACAACTACTTCACTGAAGCCATTCAAACTCTAGCTAACACATTACCCCCTATTAGCACTAGCCTGTTTAATACCACAAATAGCCCAGTCCCTACCTTCCATATACAACCAGTACCTACATCCCTCATTTGCACCCTCCTACAAAAACTCAAACCAGGCACCCCTTCTGCTGACTGTCTTCCAGCACAATACCTGCAAATTGCTGCCACAGCCATTGCCTAGCCCATTTCCATCCTTATTAATAGGACAATTACAGAAAGCACAATCCCTTCTATATGGAAAGTCTCCCATATCATCCCTCTACATAAAGGTGGTGCATCTACTGAACTTTCCAACTTTCGACTAATTGCCTTACTCTCTCCAATAGCTAAAATAATGGAAAAATGCATACACCGACAATTACTAAACCACCTCCTCCAAAATAATTTAGTTGCTAACTGCCAGCATGGTTTCAGGCCTTACCATAGCACTACTACCACCCTGCTATCCTTTTCTAACTGTATAAACAAACATCATAATAACAACTCTCTTTCCTCTGCAGTATTCATTGACCTTTCAAAAGCATTTGATATGGTTAACCATCACACCTACTTATGGACAAACTAAAAGTCCTATCACTTGACCCACAAGCATTACTCTGGTTTAAATCCTATCTGGAAAACAGGCACCAAGGAGGGCTCTGGGACAATAATCTTTCTACACCCCTCCCTGTCAACATCGGAGTACCTCAAGGCTCTATTTTAGGCCCTCTTCTCTTTTCAGTTGTTATTAATGATCTAAATGCCAAAGTTCTTCAAGCCACCTGCATACAATATGCAAATGATTCTACTTTAATATGCACAGCCATGTCCCTAACCTCTCTCCAGACCCTCACCCAAACAGTATTTAATATTGTTGAAAAATGGTTCATGCAACATTGCCTCCTCCTCCTAAACCCCAAAAAAAACAAAATTACTGCTTTTTGCTCCTACCCAAAAGTCACTACAAATTCACTTCACAGTAACCTCCAACAATGGAACTAGCATATGCCCAGACACTACAACCTGTCTCCTGGGTATTATAATTGACCACAACCTTAGCTTTGACGATCACATTAATACTACCATAAAATCTGTCAACAGAAAACTAGGCTCTCTTTATAGAATCAAACCCTTCCTTACGCCATTAGCTAGAATCACTATTGCCAAGACCCACCTTATCTCTACCCTACTATATGCTTCAGCCATATATACCAATCTATCCAAAAACAACCTTAGCAAACTTGCAACCAGCTACACTAACATAGCCAGAATTGCTACTGGTGCCCCTTTTAGAACCCACCACTGTCACAACCTTAAACAATTGGGATGGTTAGAACTGCAGAACCAACTTCAATGTCAACATCTTACTATGACCCAAAGAATCCTTCACCACCCTAATAATATCCCAATCCTCACTAGCCTTATTACCCCATACAAAAATCTAGCAACACTATGCTCAGCTGATAAGCTTCTAGTCTCCACTACTAAACCTAGCAACAAAGCTGGGGACTCACTTTTCTTTAATACAGTGGGAAAAATCTGGAACCAGCTTCCAAGTGAACTTTTTACTCTTTCTTCTACACTGCTTTTCAAAAAACATATTAAAGAATACCTTAAAACACATTGGCTTTGTCCCTGCTCTAACCCTAATATCTCTCCCCAATCTTGCTCTCCCCATACTTTGCTACTCTATTGTACTAGGATGTTGATCTGTATTAACCAATTATTTAACATCTCACTAGTATCTAACAAAATTTCCTTCTTAGCACTTTATAAGAATGTTTATATTAGCTTTCCTTATTACTCAAAAATAAAAAAAAAGTTGGGCTTATGTTTTTTTTTTCAGTGTTGTCTGCTCTCTGCATTAGATGTTAGCTAAATAATTAAAATAAAAAGAAAGCATCCACAAATAATCCACCAACAATTTATTACGTTAAGTGCTTTAATCCGCTAAATAGCTAGACTTCCTCAGATGTTAGCTAAATGTCCATATTTACAATCTCAACACTGTTCTGTTATTCATTTTACTGTTGTATATATTGTATGTTATGTTGTTACCTATGCTTGGAGCTTTTCTCCCCGGGCCTCTACTGAAAATGGACATATATCCAGTTAGACTAGCTCGATCAACAAATGTAAAATAAATAAATAAAAAAAACAATTGCAAAACCAAGCTAAGAATCAAGTCATCAAAGATAAACAATCCTATTATACTCATTGCAACAAGACCACAAAACTAACCCTAAAAATTATGGTCCTCTATAACAACTTTACTTAACCCTGGCACAAAAAAACCTCTGCCTTTCACTTGATGCTCCTTCATCTCAAATAGCCAAAAACTTTAACAACCACTTCATACAACCCATAGCCAATCTCATCTCTATTACCCACTCTTTCTCCTCAACTCTTCCTAACAGCATCCCTTCTGCTACTACTGACCATATGCAACTTAGTAGCCAAAAACTCCTTCCTAAAAACTCAACAAAGTTCTCCTTACAACCAATACCAACAAGCCTCATAAAAAAAAAAACTTTTTCTGAAACTTAAACACTGCTCTTCCTCCATTGACAACCTCCTTCCCCATTACCTTAAATGAGCTGCAAACTCAATAGCTTTCCCAATCAGCATCTTGCATAATACATCTATTTCAGAATCTGTGGTGCCAGAAATATGGAAAATGTCCTACATCAACCCTAGAAAAGGAGGTGAATCTACTGAACTGACCAGCTTCCAACATGTAGTTATTCTGTCACCCACCTTTAAAATATTACAAAAATCTATACACCTATTGTTAATAAAATACTTACTGCAAAACAACCGCTTAGACATACCAAACGATTTCTGCCCAGGTCACAGAACATCCACAGTACTCCTTATCCTGTCCTAAAACTATTAACACAGCTAGAAACACAGGTCACTTGGCACTTGGTAGCTGCCATATTTCTTGACCTTTCTAATGCATATGACACCATCTCATACTCCATACTCTTGCAAAGGCACTCTTTGGCCTTACTCTCTCCACCTTACAATGGTTTCACAGTTACCTGCATGAGTGAAAATCTCTCCCTTCTAACATAACCCCACTGGAGTCCCACAAGGCTCTATACTTGGTCCCTTGCTCTGCAATTTACTTACAAGTGACCTACACACTGACTCATCCACAGGAACACTCATACAGTAGGTACACGACTCCACTATTACCCGCACATCTCCTACAGTACCCCCCAACTTCTCACAACTACAGAACATACTTTTTGGCATTTGAATCTTGGCTCACTAACCATCAAATATTCCTAATCCCCAATAAAACTAAACTTCTGTTACTACCAAAAAATCTCTCCATTGGCACAAACCAATTTAAAAATGTGTGCAGCTGACAATACTATTCTCAGAACAGTCCATGTCACTAAACTAAGTGTGACAATACTATTCTCAGAACAGTCCATGTCACTAAACTAAGTGTGACTATTTGATCTCCAAGTCCAAAAAAAAAAAAGAACTGCAGAAACTTGACATTTTCTATAGACACAAACGCTTCCTGACCTCAGCAACCAAGACAACCCTAGCAAAAACCTTCCTACTACCCTCCCTTCTATAAGCTGCCTCTATCTTCTCTAACCTACAGACTTCCATTAGATCTAAACTGAAACAGTGCTACAACAAAGTGGCAAAGTTTGCCACAAATTTCAAAACCAGCACCCGTCACTGTGCACAACTATAAATGCTAGGCTGGCTTGAATGCCCCAATCACCTCCTCTATATACAACTCACAACACTACACAGCATAATTAACAAGCCTGCCCTGCCCTGAACAACATAATCAAACCTTACTACCCTAGCAGAACCCTCAGGTCCATAAGAAGCTTCTCAGTATTTCCAAAGTCTCTAAAATACCTGAACAGTGCCTTTACTCTGACAATGTTGCTAAAGCATGGAACTCATTCCCACTATTGACTCGAAGAATTACTGAACTTGTAGTTTTCAAAAAATACCTAAAGCAACATCTTAATTCTTGACTGTGGTCATGGTCTGGTTCCTGACTAATCTCTCATACATTTTCATCTTCCCCCAGTCTGTATGCACTAACCTAAAGAACTTCATCTTTCAACTCTCCTATCACCACCTGAGATTATTATAGTATTAGTGATCCTTCAACAGACTGTATGGTTAACCTAAGGCCAGGTTGTACAACATACATGATATGCCAACATGCTCATATTCCTCTGACAATTTTTATATACCTAATTGTGTTTTCATATGTATCTGTAATAATTTTTCTCCCATTTTATATATTTTTGTTTGTACTGTTTGAACTTTATGCCCTGTGCCTTCACTGAAAATGGGTTCTTCTGACAGAGACTGACTATCCTGGTAAAAGAAAAGTCAAATAAAATACAATTATTTTTTTTTAGGTCAGTGGCTAACTTGTTGCAACAACTCACCACTCTGTGAAGTTTACTATTTCTACTTAAAGGTCAAATTAATCTCCACTTATTTGAACATGAGCCCTTTAGCCCTTGATGCTCAACCTGTTATTTATCCTGAAAGGCTCTATATTATAAGTCTCTGGTAAAACTACCATAAACCACAGGGAAAAGACCTAACCTTTACAACCTTTGCTCATAACTTAAACCAGCGAGGCCTGGTATACGTTACTGAAAGTCACAGAAGACTCATCAGTTTTCTGAACATATAACTCGATATAATGGTTTCAGAAAGGAGTGCCACATTCATGTTCTGATCTAAACAAACTTGAGAACTATCATAAAATTACTACTACTTATTTTAATATAGTTAAAGATACCACACACACTTTTAAAAGATATAGCACTGATATAATCAAACAAAGCTGATATACTGTTCAGTTCAGTACCTTAACCACAAAAACGGTAACAGTTTCCAGCTTTATATTTTTATACAGCTAGTTTAGAACTTGTGGACCTAAAGGACACCCTTTTGATTTTAGCAATATTAAATATAGTTTTAAAAGCTCAGCCAGCTGTTGCGTCTTTCGGCTTTTCCCGGTTAGGGGTAACGTATTAAAATAGAACTATCACAATACATGGTCAAAACTAGTCATAACCGTTCCCACATTTACATCATATGCATTGACTACTAAGAAATTTGAACT